>NC_143025.1:90132500-90340000 GCF_057628025.1 Oncorhynchus mykiss
AACAGGCTGCAGTATGTTCCGTTAAGCAGGCTTCCGTGCTCCAGAGTACTCTAACAGGCTGCAGTATGTTCCGTTAAGCAGGCTTCCGTGCTCCAGAGTACTCAGAGCACAGGAATGAGTTTTGAAGGTAGGATTACGAGTGCAATCATAAAGCGGAGAACGCTGAAAGGAACATGGCTAAAGATTTTCTCCCCTCTCCTATGTTTGGCATTTTGACATTTTAGTCCTTTTGCAGAGGCTCTTATCCAGAATGACATACAGGAGCAATTAGGGTTAGGGGTGCCTTGCTCAAGGGCACATCGACCTTTTGGTTACTGGCACAATGCTCTTAACCACCACTAACCGCTACCTGCTAACCACTAGGCTACCTGCTAACCACTAGGCTACCTGCTAACCACTAGGCTACCTGCTAACCACTAGGCTACCTGCTAACCACTAGGCTACCTGCTAACCACTAGGCTACCACTAGGCTAACTGCTCCTCCTCTTCACCTCCCCTCCCCTCTACATCCAGTGACAAGGTCCACAGTGGTCCAGTAGACACAGCCTTCATACTGGACTGTGTGTCCTACAAGAGTCCCTTCTCTGAGCAGCTGCTGGTTGAAGAGCTGAGTATCAAGATCAGCCAGGGCTCCAATCTGCTGGTGGTGGGAAACACAGGTAGGTAGACAGGTATAATATACAGGTAGGGGTTGTCAGGTATAATATACAGGTAGGGGTGGACAGGTATAATATACAGGTAGGTAGACAGGTATAATATACAGGTAGGTAGGCAGGTATAATATACAGGTAGGTAGGCAGGTATAATATACAGGTAGGGTAGACGGGTATAATATACAGGTAGGTAGGCAGGTATAATATACAGGTAGGGGTAGACTGGTATAATATACAGGTAGGAGTAGACGGGTATAATATACAGGTAGGGGTAGACAGGTATAATATACAGGTAGGGGTAGACAGGTATAATATACAGGTACGGGTATAATATACAGGTAGGGGTAGACGGGTATAATATACAGGTAGGGGTAGACAGGTATAATATACAGGTAGGAGTAGACGGGTATAATATACAGGTAGGGGTAGACGGGTATAATATACAGGTAGGGGTAGACAGGTATAATATACAGGTAGGAGTAGACGGGTATAATATACAGGTAGGGGTAGACAGGTATAATATACAGGTACGGGTATAATATACAGGTAGGGGTAGACGGGTATAATATACAGGTAGGGGTAGACAGGTATAATATACAGGTAGGGGTAGACAGGTATAATATACAGGTACGGGTATAATATACAGGTAGGGGTAGACGGGTATAATATACAGGTAGGGGTAGACAGGTATAATATACAGGTAGGGGTAGACGGGTATAATATACAGGTAGGGGTAGACGGGTATAATATACAGGTAGGGGTAGACGGGTATAATATACAGGTAGGGGTAGACGGGTATAATATACAGGTAGGGGTAGACGGGTATAATATACAGGTAGGGGTAGACGGGTATAATATACAGGTAGGGGTAGACGGGTATAATATACAGGTAGGGGTAGACGGGTATAATATACAGGTAGGGGTAGACGGGTATAATATACAGGTAGGGGTAGACGGGTATAATATACAGGTAGGGGTAGACGGGTATAATATACAGGTAGGGGTAGACGGGTATAATATACAGGTAGGGGTAGACGGGTATAATATACAGGTAGGGGTAGACGGGTATAATATACAGGTAGGGGTAGACAGGTATAATATATACAGGTAGACAGGTATATTATAATAAACAGGTAGGGGTAGACAGGTATAATATACAGGTAGGGGTAGACATGTATAATATACAGGTAAGTAGACAGGTAGGGTAGACGGGTATAATATACAGGTAGGGTAGACGGGTATATTATACAGGTAGGTAGACAGGTATAACATACAGGTAGGAGTAGACTGGTATAATATACAGGTAGGAGTAGACAGATATAATATAGAGGTCGCCGAAGTCGAGGATCGGTAGTCAGTTTTACGAGTGTATGGAGATGGCCGCAATGCTGCTGCCCATGTTCTCACAGATTACATAATGGGACAGATACAAAGAAGAGTCGTCTAACTCATTCTTTGGCTCATCCCGAAACACAGGCACTGGGAAGACCTCCCTACTGAGGGTCCTGAACCGCCTGTGGGAGGCCGACAGCGGCTATGTCCAGATGACGACGTGTTTCGGTCCCAGGGGAATCCTCTTTCTGCCTCAGAAACCCTACCTGACAGACGGAACACTCAGAGAACAGGTAATTACTATATTACCCAGAAACCCTACCTGACAGACGGAACACTCAGAGAACAGGTAATTACTATATTACCCAGAAACCCTACCTGACAGACGGAACACTCAGAGAACAGGTAATTACTATATTACCCAGAAACCCTACCTGACAGACGGAACACTCAGAGAACAGGTAATTACTATATTACCCAGAAACCCTACCTGACAGACGGAACACTCAGAGAACAGGCAAGTACTATATTACCCAGAAGCCCTACCTGACAGACTGAACACTCAGAGAACAGGCAAGTACTATATTACCCAGAAGCCCTACCTGACTGACGGAACGCTCAGAGAACAGCTAGAAAACATTAATTTGTTTGTTTTGTTCATTCCTACTTTGCTCACAACCCTACTCACCAGTTGAGGAAGATCGCACTATTGTAACAAAATTTAACTAACTTGTTTTTTTCTCTCTCTTCAACAGGTGATCTACCCTCTGAAGGAGATCTACCCTGTATCAGGTAGGGTGTTGTGAAAATGGCATTCTCAGGGCCACATTTTGACATTAAGAGAAAGTGTCATGAGGAGGTAATAGTAATCCATATACCCCCCCCCCCAAAAAAAAAAATAACTTCTCAGCCATAACGGTTGTCTTTTCACAGGGTCAGTGGACGATGAGAGAATCATACAGTACCTGGAACTAGCTGGAGTGGTAAGTGTATATTAGCATACTTACAGTTTTACTCTGTATATTTTTCCTATATTTACGGTATTCTAAGGATATGTCCCAACCTAGAACCCCTCTCTGATGTTCTAGTCTAGTCTCCTGAAGAGGACAGGAGGACTGGATGAGCCTGTAGACTGGAACTGGTAAGGAACAAACAAATGTGGTCTTGACTTTCTTGTACCCGTATTTACTACAGTACATGTATACAGTCACGTCCAAAATGATGGGCACCATTTTGATAAAGATAAAAGACTCTAAAAGTCTCTCTCTCTGTCTCTCTCTCTCTCTCTCTCTCTCTCTGTCTCTCTCTCTCTGTCTCTCTCTCTCTCTGTCTCTCTCTCTCTCTCTCTCTGTCTCTCTCTCTCTCTCTCTGTCTCTCTCTCTCTCTCTCTCTCTCTCTCTCTCTCTCTCTCTCTGTCTCTCTCTCTCTCTCTCTCTGTCTCTGTCTCTCTCCGTCTCTCTCTCTGTCTCTCTCTCTCTGTCTCTCTCTCTCTGTCTCTCTCTCTCTCTCTCTCTCTCTCTCTCTCTCTCTCTCTCTCTCTCTCTACAGGTATGATGTTCTGTCTCCAGGGGAGATGCAGAGGCTTTGCTTTGCCCGACTCTTCTACCTGCAGCCTAAATACGCAGGTCTGTTGCCGACCCACATTACCATGATGCTGACCGTATGATACAATGTATCTAAGTGTGTAATGACTACATTAGAACTACGGTGGAGATCAACTCTATTTCAACTTTTGGTTGATTCAAGACATCAAATACAAAATTCAGTGAATAAACAGGAAATTGAACTCTTTTAAAAAAATGTTTTTGTCAGTGTTGACTGAGGCTAGTGCTAACTCCCTGTGTGTGTGTGTGTGTGTGTGTGTGTGCCAGTGTTGGACGAGGCGACCAGTGCCCTGACAGAGGACGCAGAGGGGCAGATGTACCGAGGCTGTAAGCAGCTGGGAATGACCCTGGTCAGCCTGGGACACCGCAAAAGCCTGGAGAAGGTACACAAGTTGACATAAGTATTATGTAGTGAATGTGTTATGAAGTGCTTATGTATGTGTTATGACGGGATATGAATGTGGTATGAGTTATGAAGGGTTATGATTGTGTTATGAAGGGATATGAATGTGGTATGTGTTTTGAAGGGTTATGAATGTGGCATGTGTTATGAAGTGTTATGAATGTGGTATGTGTTATGAAGGGTTATGAATGTGTTATGAAGGTTTATGAATGTGGTATTTGTGTTATGAAGGGTTATGAATGTGTTATGAATGTGGTATTTGTGTTATGAAGGGTTATGAATGTGTTATGAATGTGGTATTTGTGTTATGAAGGGTTATGAATGTGGTATGTGTTATGAAGGGTTATGAAGGGTTATGAATGTGTTATGAAGGGTTATGAATGTGTTATGAAGACCCTTCTGACTGTTCCCCCTCCAGTACCATGACGTCTCATTGAAACTGTGTGGAGAGGGACGCTGGGAGCTGACCAAGCTTAAACAGGAGTGATGCTTGAAACAATGACTGGTCACAACCAAACCTTAACACAACCAAAATGTAAATGACCACGACCCAACCAAAGCACAACCACAATATGACTGGCCACAACCCAACCACAATGTAACTGACAATCACTTATTAACCAAAACCAGTGTTAATTTTGGCACTCTTTTACATTTAGCCTTAGTCATTTTGACTAAAATATAATTAAATCTTGGTCACATTTTTGTCATTTAAATAATAAATTAGTCTAGTTTTTGTCAAAATGACAAAGATTGGTCCATTTTAGTCAACTAAATGCCTTATCATTTTGGTCATATTTTAGTCACATTTGTATTGTCTCATTAGGTAAATATACAGTGCCTTCAGAAAGTATTCACACCCCTTGCCTTTGTCCACATTTTGTTGTTGTTTACAGCCTGAATTTAACATGGATTAAATGTAGATGTTCTATGTCACTGGCTTACACACACTATCCCATCATGTCAAAGTGGATTTTATTTGTAATTTTTTTTTACTAATTAATAAAAAATGAAAAGCTGAAATGTCTTGAGTCAAATAAGTTTTCAACACCTTTGTTAATGCAAGTCTAAATCAATTCTGGAGTAAATTAATAAGTCACATAATAAGTTGCATGGACAAAAACATGATGTTTGAATGACTACCTCATCTCTGTACCCACACACATACAATTATCTGTAAGGTCCCTCAATCGAGCAGTGGATTTCAAGTACAGATCCAACCACAAAGACCAGGGAGGTTTTTCCCCAAGGGGTTGAAGTCAGGGATGTGTGCAGGCCAGTCAAGTTTTTTCCCACACCGATGCCTCGCAAAGAAGGGCACATTTATTTGTAGATGGTTAAAAATGTAAAAAAAGCAGACATTGAATATCCCTTTTAGCATGGTGAAGTTATTAATTACACTTTACATTTATATCTTATGCAGAGTGACTTACAGTTAATTCATCTTAACTTAAGCTACAAAGTATGTGGACTCCTGCTCGTCTAACATCTCATTGCATAATCATGGGCATTAATATGGAGTTGGTCCCACTTTTTTGCTGCTATAACAGCCTCCACTCTTCTGGGATGGTTTTCCACTAGATGTCGGAACATTGCTGCTATAACAGCCTCCACTCTTCTGGGAAGGCTTTCCACTAGATGTTGGAACATTGCTGCTATAACAGCCTCCACTCTTCTGGGATGGTTTTCCACTAGATGTTGGAACATTGCTGCTATAACAGCCTCCACTCTTCTGGGATGGTTTTCCACTAGATGTTGGAACATTGCTGCGGGGACTTGCTTCCATTCAGCCACAAGTATTATTGAGGTCGGGCACTGATGTTGGGGCGATTAGGCCTGGCTCGCAGTCGACGTTCCAATTCATCCCAACGGTGTTTGATGGGGTTGAAGTCAGGGATCTGTGCAGGCCAGTCAAATTTTTCCACACTGATCTCAACAAACCATTTCTGTATGGACCTCACTTTGTGCAAGGGGGGCATTGTCATGCTGAAACAGGAAAGGGCCTTCCCCAAACTGTTGCCACAAAGTTGGAAGCACAGAATCGTCTAGAATGTCATTGTATGCTGTAGCATTAAGATTTCCCTTGAAGACAACCCCAACCTAACCACAATATAACTGACCACCACTCAACAGAAGACAACCACACAACCCAACCACAATGTGCCTGCACCACTCTCCAAGTCATAGTAACTAGTATTGGTAACTAACATCTCTCTAAATGCAGCTCACTTATTGTGGAATATAAAGTGAACAGGTTAAAGTGAAGCTGTGGGACTGTTGTCAAGGTGAAGCTGTGGGACTGTTGTCAAGGTGAAGCTGTGGGGCTGTTGTCAAGGTGAAGCTGTGGGACTGTTGTCAAGGTGAAGCTGTGGGACTGTTGTCAAGGTGAAGCTGTGGGACTGTTGTCAAGGTGAAGCTGTGGGACTGTTGTCAAGGTGAAGCTGTGGGACTGTTGTCAAGGTGAAGCTGTGGGTCTGTTGTCAAGGTGAAGCTGTGGGACTGTTTACCAGGTCAAGGTGAAGCTGTGGGACTGTTTACCAGGTCAAGGTGAAGCTGTGGGACTGTTGTCAAGGTGAAGCTGTGGGACTGTTGTCAAGGTGAAGCTGTGGGACTTTTGTCAAGGTGAAGCTGTGGGACTGTTTACCAGGTCAAGGTGAAGCTGTGGGACTGTTTACCAGGTCAAGGTGAAGCTGTGGGACTGTTGTCAAGGTGAAGCTGTGGGTCTGTTGTCAAGGTGAAGCTGTGGGACTGTTTACCAGGTCAAGGTGAAGCTGTGGGACTGTTTACCAGGTCAAGGTGAAGCTGTGGGACTGTTGTCAAGGTGAAGCTGTGGGACTGTTTACTAGGTCAAGGTGAAGCTGTGGGACTGTTTACCAGGTCAAGGTGAAGCTGTGGGACTGTTTACCAGGTCAAGGTGAAGCTGTGGGACTGTTTACCAGGTCAAGGTGAAGCTGTGGGACTGTTTACCAGGTCAAAGTGAAGCTGTGGGACTGTTTACTAGGTCAAGGTGAAGCTGTGGGACTGTTGTCAAGGTGAAGCTGTGGGACTGTTTACCAGGTCAAGGTGGAGCTGTGGGACTGTTTACCAGGTCAAGGTGAAGCTGTGGGACTGTTTACCAGGTCAAGTTGAAGCTGTGGGACTGTTTACCAGGTCAAGGTGAAGCTATGGGACTGTTTACTAGGTCAAGGTGAAGCTGTGGGACTGTTGTCAAGGTGAAGCTGTGGGACTGTTTACTAGGTCAAGGTGAAGCTGTGGGACTGTTGTCAAGGTGAAGCTGTGGGACTGTTGTGAAGCTGTGGGACTGTTTACTAGGTCAAGGTGAAGCTGTGAGACTGTTTACCAGGTCAAGGTGAAGCTGTGGGACTGTTGTCAAGGTGAAGCTGTGAGACTGTTTACTAGGTCAAGGTGAAGCTGTGGGACTGTTTACTAGGTCAAGGTGAAGCTGTGGGACTGTTGTCAAGGTGAAGCTGTGGGACTGTTTACTAGGTCAAGGTGAAGCTGTGGGACTGTTTACTAGGTCAAGGTGAAGCTGTGAGACTGTTTACCAGGTCAAAGTGAAGCTGTGGGACTGTTGTCAATGTGAAGCTGTGAGACTGTTGTCAAGGTGAAGCTGTGGGACTGTTGTCAATGTGAAGCTGTGAGACTGTTGTCAAGTTGAAGCTGTGGGACTGTTGTCAAGGTGAAGCTGTGGGACTGTTGTCAAGGTGAAGCTGTGGGACTGTTGTCAAGGTGAAGCTGTGGGACTGTTGTCAAGGTGAAGCGTGGGACTGTTGTCAAGGTGAAGCTGTGGGACTGTTGTCAAGGTGAAGCTGTGGGACTGTTGTCAAGGTGAAGCTGTGGGGACTGTTGTCAAGGTGAAGCTGTGGGACTGTTGTCAAGGTGAAGCTGTGGGACTGTTGTCAAGGTGAAGCTGTGGGGACTGTTGTCAAGGTGAAGCTGTGGGACTGTTGTCAAGGTGAAGCTGTGGGACTGTTGTCAAGGTGAAGCTGTGGGACTGTTGTCAAGGTGAAGCTGTGGGGACTGTTGTCAAGGTAAAGCTGTGGGACTGTTGTCAAGGTGAAGCTGTGGAACTGTTGTCAAGGTGAAGCTGTGGGGACTGTGTCTTTGTTTACTGATGTCTTAATGTGATGTATGATCATGTCGTTAATTTTTTTAATTGACATTAAAATGTGTATTTCTAATGAGACAGGAAGTGACCAGTAAAGAATGCTGCTTATTGTTGCTATATTACTCAAATTATAATCTGTATAAAACAAAGTTAAGTAATATAATCTGCTTTTGCATCATGCACTAAAAACAGAAGTTTGAAACTCTTAAACATCCATACAATACTAAAAATACCTTTCTTCTCAATTCATGAACAGTAATCCAGAACAGACACTTAAGAAATAGAGTAAGAAGAATAGCATGCAATAATCAAGACCATTTTACTAACTTATTGTTTTATTTTTTTTAGGTTCTCAAATCAAAACAACTGTTTTTTTTGGTCACATACACATATTTAGCAGATGTTATTGCGGGTGTAGCGAAAATGCTTGTGTTCCTAGCTCCAACGGGTGCAGTAGTATCCAACAATTCACAACAACACACACAAATCCAAGGTTCTCCCAGCGTATTCCACGTCCCTGTAGTTTGTGGAATGGATGTGGACGCAGGGTCACCGAGGTCTATTCAACGTGGTTAAACATTCAGACTGTTGCCCATAGACATAATGGATGCAACTGGTATGATGATTCTCTGTTGGTCCTGACAGAAGCATCTGTGCTACACAATACATTTGTATGTGAATGTTCTATAAGTTAAAGGGACATTTTACCAATGTTTAACCTCATATTTCATTGTCTCCAGCACCATATAATTGAAAATTGTTTTTTTTTGTTTTTGTTCTGTCGTCCCCCCCAAAAAAATATATAAATTGGTGGTGTCCCTTTAATACCCTGTTGTTACTGCTGCTTGCCGTCGCCACGGAGACGTCGGTGACCCCTGATGACCTCGTGTACGGAGTCAGGGTCGTCTAGCGTGCTGAGGTCCCCCAGCTCGTCCGTGTTCCGCTCCACGACCTTCCTCAGGACACGACGCATGATTTTTCCCGAGCGAGTCTTTGGCAGACACCTCACCACCTACAGAGATTAAAAGCCCCATTTGAAAACTTTAAAAGTGTATCTTTCCTTCCTCCCTTCATAAAAAAATAAAAAAAACGTTTTGAAATGGGGAGGGTACTACTTTAAGTTTACCAGAACACAGCTTTTTGTTTTTTTCTGTTGCAAAACATTTTTTTTTTTTTGCTACAGTGTGACCTACTTAACACAACCCAGCTGTTTGTGCCTGTTAATGTTATTAAGTCATGTTCAGGACAGTCTTGTGAGACTTTAGGACATGGTTTATGACCTAGGCAAATCAAATGTTATTGGTCACATACACATGGTTAGCAGATGTTGATGCGAGTGTAGCCAAATGCTTGTGCTTCTAGTTCCGACCGTGCAGTAATAACCAACAAGTAATCTAACAATTTCACAGCAACTACCTTATGCACACAAATGTAAAGGGATGAATAAGAATATGTACATATAAATATATGGGTGAGCGATGGCCGTGCGGCATAGGCAAGGTGCAGTAGATGGTATAAAATACAGTATATACATATGAGATGAGTAATGTTGGGTATGTAAACATTATATAAAGTGGCGTTATTTAAAGTGACTAGTGATACCTTTACTAAGTCCATGTATTAAAGTGGCCAGAGATTTGAGTCTGTATGTTGGCAGCAGCCTCTCTATGTTAGTGGTGGCTGTTTAACAGTCTGATGGCCAGAGATTTGAGTCTGTATGTTGGCAGCAGCCTCTCTATGTTAGTGGTGGCTGTTTAACAGTCTGATAGCCAGAGATTTGAGTCAGTATGTTGGCAGCAGCCTCTCTATGTTAGTGGTGGCTGTTTAACAGTCTGATGGCCAGAGATTTGAGTCAGTATGTTGACAGCAGCCTCTCTATGTTAGTGATGGCTGTTTAACAGTCTGATGGCCAGAGATTTGAGTCTGTATGTTGACAGCAGCCTCTCTACGTTAGTGATGGCTGTTTAACAGTCTGATGGCCAGAGATTTGAGTCTGTATGTTGACAGCAGCCTCTCTATGTTAGTGGTGGCTGTTTAACAGTCTGATGGCCAGAGATTTGAGTCAGTATGTTGACAGCAGCCTCTCTCTGTTAGTGATGGCTGTTTAACAGTCTGATGGCCAGAGATTTGAGTCAGTATGTTGACAGCAGCCTCTCTATGTTAGTGATGGCTGTTTAACAGTCTGATGGCCAGAGATTTGAGTCAGTATGTTGACAGCAGCCTCTCTATGTTAGTGGTGGCTGTTTAACAGTCTGATGGCCAGAGATTTGAGTCAGTATGTTGACAGCAGCCTCTCTACGTTAGTGATGGCTCTTTAACAGTCTGATGGCCTTGAGATAGAAGCTGCTTTTCAGTCTCTCTGAGGGAAGGTTCAGAGAGTTCAAAGATTGAAAGTATCACAAGTGAACGGACCCCACTAGACTACCAGTATTAGTGGTACTACCTGAATGAAGTCTGGGCAGGCGTACTTGGCGATGCTCCTGGACACCATCTCTCGGAGCTGCTGAGCTAGAACATCCTCTTGAACCATCACTGCCTTCTTCAACACCACAAACACATACACACCTGGTCAGAGAAGAGGACAGTAGATCACCTATATGGCCGTAAAGGCTGCGTTAACACAGGCGGTCCAATTCTGATCTTTTGCCCAATTATTGGCAAAAAAAAAAAGAAGGTGATCTGATTGGTCAAAAGATATCTAGAATATCTGTTTGTTGTTTACCATTGTCTAGCATATGACATGCTACATCATTTGCACAAGGTCACTTAAAGGTTTTGTCAAGTTCACATAGAGTTGTTTGGATCAAGGTGGTGAAATAAAGACGTCAACGGTATATTTGTTCTCGACAGGGTAGGGAAGGGGCGAATTACTTGTAATCTGATTACAAACTGCAGTCAGGTGGGGGAGGGGCGAATTACTTGTAATCTGATTACAAACTGCAGTCAGGTGGGGGAGGGGCGAATTACTTGTAATCTGATTACAAACTGCAGTCAGGTAGGGGAGGGGCGAATTACTTGTAATCTGATTACAAACTGCAGTCAGGTAGGGGAGGGGCGGATTACTTGTAATCTGATTACAAACTGCAGTAAGGTAGGGGAGGGGAGGATTACTTGTAATCTGATTACAAACTGCAGTCAGGTAGGGGAGGGGCGGATTACTTGTAATCTGATTACAAACTGCAGTCAGGTAGGGGAGGGGCGAATTACTTGTAATCTGATTACAAACTGCAGTCAGGTAGGGGAGGGGCGGATTACTTGTAATCTGATTACAAACTGCAGTCAGGTAGGGGAGGGGCGAATTACTTGTAATCTGATTACAAACTGCAGTCAGGTGGGGGAGGGGCGAATTACTTGTAATCTGATTACAAACTGCAGTCAGGTAGGGGAGGGGCGAATTACTTGTAATCTGATTACAAACTGCAGTAAAGTAGGGGAGGGGAGGATTACTTGTAATCTGATTACAAACTGCAGTCAGGTAGGGGAGGGGCAGATTACTTGTAATCTGATTACAAACTGCAGTCAGGTAGGGGAGGGGCGGATTACTTGTAATCTGATTACAAACTGCAGTAAGGTAGGGGAGGGGAGGATTACTTGTAATCTGATTACAAACTGCAGTCAGGTAGGGGAGGGTCGGATTACTTGTAATCTGATTACAAACTGCAGTCAGGTAGGGGAGGGGCGGATTACTTGTAATCTGATTACAAACTGCAGTCAGGTAGGGGAGGGGCGGATTACTTGTAATCCGATTACCAAAAAAACTGTAACTGTAATCAGTTACGTTACCAGCAATAATATTGTAATCAGATTACTTTGGAAAAACTAGAGGATTACTTATTGGATTCATTTTAAATTCAGAAAGGATGTTTGCTAAAAAATACATGACACCTTTCTGTTTTCTCAGTGACGTTCAATTCAGCACTGACAAAAGGCACAAGTTTAAGTTTGTTTCACCTGAGTGAGTCTGACCACCAATCAGAGACCACTATGATGACACACCAAATGATGACCACTAATCAGAGACCACTATGATGACACACCAAATGATGACAACCAATCAGAGACCACTATGATATGACACACCAAATGATGACAACCAATCAGAGACCACTATGATGACACACCAAATGATGACCACAAATCAGAGACCACTATGATGACACACCAAATGATGACCACCAATCAGAGACCACTATGATGACATACCAGATGATGACTACCAATCAGAGACCACTATGATGACACACCAAATGATGACCACCAATCAGAGACCACTATGATGACACCCCAAATGATGACCACCAATCAGAGACCACTATGATGACACAGCAGATGATGACCACCAATCAGAGACCACTATGATGACACACCAGATGATGACCACCAATCAGAGAACACTATGATGACACACCAGATGATGACTACCAATCAGAGACCACTATGATGACACACCAAATGATGACCACCAATCAGAGACAACTATGATGACACCCCAAATGATGACCACCAATCAGAGACCACTATGATGACACACCAGATGATGACCACCAATCAGAGACCTCTATGATGGCACACCAGATGATGACCACCAATCAGAGACCACTATGATGGCACACCAAATGATGACCACCAATCAGAGACCACTATGATATGACACACCAAATTATGACCACCAATCAGAGACCACTATGATGGCACACCAAATGATGACCACCAATCAGAGACCACTATGATGGCACACCAAATGATGACCACCAATCAGAGACCACTATGATGGCACACCAAATGATGACCACCAATCAGAGACCACTATGATGACACACCAAATGATGACCACCAATCAGAGACCACTATGATGACACACCAAATGATGACCACCAATCAGAGACCACTATGATGACACACCAAATGATGACCACCAATCAGAGACCACTATGATGACACACCCAAATGTGTTTAAAGGATCCTTTTTTGTCTTCTTCTAATGCATCTTAAAGGGAAAGTCATCTAAAAGTAAATGAAAGTCATCAGATTACGTTACTGAGTTTGGCTAATCCATAAATTACGTTATGGATTACAATTTTGGACAGGTAACTAACTATTAACTGTAACGGATTACATTTAGAAAGTAACCTAGGCAACCCCGGTTGTTGATACATTTCCTTGAATTAGACACTAAGAGTGGAGAGTTAAGTGGAAATACAACAGGGTAAAAGTAAATTGGTATAATCATGTAACCATGGTGCACGTCAAAGTTCCACGATGTCACTCACCCTCTCCTTTGATGTCATGGGAATAGCCAATCCCAGCAGACTCAGGACACTGGTTCACTGGTTCTAGGACACTGCAGGACACTGGTTCTAGGAGAGAATGCCATGGAATCAGTTCCAACTGTTAATAACGTCAACAAGGACATTGATACGATAAGCGACATTGATACGATATGCTTATCATTTCAACTGATTTTTGTGTAGACTCGGGTAACGTCCTGCAATAAGAAGTCATTTTGATAGGAACATTTGGACTCATGATCGTGATCAGTGATGTCGTGGTAAAAAATAAATTGTCGGGTAAACGCTGGCCGCCATTCATGGTGATTATTTGTATTTTATTATGGATCCGCCCAATTAAAGTAATGCTCCCTATACATTAAACGCGGCAGGGTAGCCTAGTGGTTAGAGCGTTGGACTAGTTACCAGAAGGTTGCAAGTTCAAATCCCCGAGCTGACAAGGTCGTTCTGCCCCTGAACAGGCAGTTAACCCACTGTTCCTAAGCCGTCATTGAAAATAAGAATTTGTTCTTAACTGACTTGCCTAGTTAAACAAATTAAAATGTGTTTTTCTGTAAAAGATGGGGTACGTGCATTTACTCTCTGCTACACCACTGATCGTGAAGTTATTTTGAGAAGGACATTTGGTCACATCACAATCTTGTCTGGCCATCTTGTCTCAAGAGGACCACAATGGAAATAAGTCCCAGACTGTATTGTGTGTTATCCTCCATGATTTAACAATGGAAATAAGTCCCAGACTGTATTGTGTGTTATCCTCCATGATTTAACAATGGAAATAAGTCCCAGACTGTATTGTGTGTTATCCTCCATGATTTAACAATGGAAATAAGTCCCAGACTTTACTGTGTGTTATCCTCCATTATTATCTATGGCTTTTTCAAATTTATGTGTGCTTGTTTTTTTTAAATGGTCGAATTAATAACCTAAACTAAACATGATTATGATCGTGCTTCTACACCTGCATTGCTTGCTGTTTGGGGTTTTAGGCTGGGTACGAAGGGCTATATATATACATTTGATTTGATTTGATCGTACATACCACCACATCCTCTAGTTCCGCAGTCCCAAGCCGGTGACCGCTCACGTTGATGACATCATCGAGACGGCCGACGATCTGGTAATAGCCTTCCTTGGAGCGGTGGGCACCGTCGCCGGTGAAGAAGAAACCTAATAGTGGCAATTTAGGGGACAGTATTGATTATAGCAGAGCGCTAGTCTCAGCCTGAGAAAGACAGGAAATTAAGCAGATTGTAGAACGCTAGTTTTTAGAGTCTGGATGGGTTGGTTTGTCTGTACCTGGATAAGGCTGAAAATATGTCTCTGTGAATCTCTGGTGGTGGTTGTGGATTGTCCGGGCCATACCAGGCCAGGCCTGGGAGATACACAAAGCTCCAGTCGAATCATTGGAACTCAGCACTTCACCCTGGATACAATACACAACATTACTATTTTGAAGAAAAAAACATCCAAACTCCTTACGTATTTTATTATTTTTTATGACAGGATAGGAGACAGAATAAAGGGATCAGAAATGAGTAGGGGATTGAACAGGGATTGAACAGCAGGAGTCATGTGGTTCCGGAGGAGAGAGTGTTACCCGCTCGACCACACTCTGCTCCACACTCCGCTCCACACTCCACACTCCGCTCCACGCTCCACACTCCGCTCCACGCTCCGCTCCACACTCCGCTCCACACTCCGCTCCACACTGCGCTCCACACTGCGCTCCACACTGCGCTCCACACTGCGCTCCACACTCCGCTCCACACTGCGCTCCACACTCCGCTCCACACTGCGCTCCACACTCCGCTCCACACTCCGCTCCACACTGCACTCCACACTCCGCTCCACACTCCGCTCCACACTCCACACTCCGCTCCACACTCCGCTCCACACTGCGCTCCACACTGCGCTCCACACTCCGCTCCACACTGCGCTCCACACACAACACAATGTCTGGTTGAATAGACAGCAGAGTGACAGTATTGTGTGTGGAAGAGGGAAGTGGGATATCAGAATGCTTCCAAGCAGACCAGACAGCTGGGAAGCCCCAACAACAGATTACCAGCTGGTCAGAGAATGTTGTGGCTCTTAGTGAGGAGAGAAAGAGGGAGAGAGAAAGAGAGAGAAAGAGAAATAAAGAGGGAGAGAGAGAAATAGAGATCAAGAGACAGAGAAATAGGGAGGAGGGGAGAGAGAGAGAGAGAGAGAGAGAGAGATAGAGAGAGGGAGGAGGGGAGAGAGAGGGAGAAAGAGGGAGGAGGGGAGAGAGAGAGAGGGAGGAGGGGAGAGAGAGAGAGAGTGAGAGGGGAGAGAGAGAGAGATAGAGAGAGAAAGAGAGAGAAAGAGAGAGAGTGAGAGGGGAGAGAGAGAGAGAGAGAGGGAGGAGGAGAGAGAGAGAGAGTGAGGAGGGAGAGAGAGAGAGAGAGGGATGAGGGGAGAGAGAGAGAGAGAGAGAGAGAGAGTGAGAGGGGAGAGAGAGAGAGAGAGAGGGAGGGGAGAGAGAGAGAGAGAGAGAGAGGGAGGAGGGGAGAGAGAGAGAGAGAGAGAGAGAGGGAGGAGGGGAGAGAGAGAGAGGGAGGAGGGGAGAGAGAGAGAGAGAGAGAGTGAGAGGGGAGAGAGAGAGAGATAGAGAGAGAAAGAGAGAGAGAAAGAGAGAGAGTGAGAGGGGAGAGAGAGAGAGAGAGAGAGAGAGGGAGGAGGGGAGAGAGAGAGAGAGAGAGAGAGAGAGGGAGGAGGGGAGAGAGAGAGGGAGGAGGGGGGAGAGAGAGAGCCCCCCCCCACTCAATGGACTAGCACGCCATCGCCAGTCACTACCTCAGTGTCCAGCAGTGCCGGCTTGATCCCGTAAAACGGTCGCATGGCCATGCCCGGAACGATCTCCGCCTCTGGGTCCGCCGGCCTGGGAGCGATGCAGATCCCACCGGTCTCTGGAGAGACGGGAATAATACGTCGATGAGAGAGAACTGCTTTTCTAAGGAATCTAAAGCCCTATATGAACACTGGAAAGTGCTCTCTTCACTGATCGGGATATGACTGAATAGGCAAATGTCTTTTCAAGGTTTTGAACAAGGCCTAAACATTGACCACACCATATTGTTGTGGCCCCTGAAGAGATCCCCAAACAAAATGTCACAGTATAAAGACTAGAGTAAGTTCTACAATTAGGGATGGTAGGTTAGTGGAAAATAATAAAGAAAGAAAATATATTTAAAGAAATATATATGTAAAATAATACATAGATTTTATACATAGATTTACCCAACAAATATATGGGGGATTGGAAATGATGCAGACAATTACATTGATGGAAGCTACATCTATCTGCAATTGTTAAAGCTGATCTTCCCCCTAAAAAAATACAATCAATAAATTTAAAAAACTAGAGAAAGTTAAGAGGAGATTAAAGGTTGATGAGGAAAAAGGAGACGGCAAAGAGAACCAGAACAAGCTTTTGTAAGCAACCAGTTTGTCAGTCTGTCAGCATAATAAGCCCGGATCCTTTAGCTACAGATGTCGATGAGAGAATTACGGCCATGTTAAAAAGTCAATTAAATGCAATTAGGTTTGACTCTATCCTGCGACCAGGCTGTGCTAATCTACTAATCGGCTAATCTACCCTGCTAATCTGGCTGGTGTGGAGCTGGACTGACAGAGGACTGAGTCCCAAATGGCACCCTATTCCCTTTAGAGTGCACTACTATGGGTCCTGGTCTAAAGTAGTCCACTACTATGGGTCCTGGTCTAAAGTAGTCCACTACTATGGGTCCTGGTCTAAAGTAGTGCACTACTATGGGTCCTGATCAGATGTAGTGCACTACTATGGGTCCTGGTCTAAAGTAGTGCACTACTATGGGTCCTGGTCTAAAGTAGTGCACTACTGTGGGTCCTGATCAGAAGTAGTGCACTACTATGGGTCCTGATCAGAAGTAGTGCACTACTATGGGCCCTGGTCTAAAGTAGTGCACTACTATGGATTCTGGTTTAAAGTAGTGCACTACTATGGGTCCTGGTCTAAAGTAGTGCACTGTAAAATGAGGCACCCAGGGTCTCCATAGAACTAGGACACCACAGATTAACATCCCACACTGGGGCAAGGTGCCAACCAGTCATCCAGCCAGGCAGTCAGCCAGCCAGTCAGCCAACCAGTCAGCCAGCCAGGCAGTCAACTAGCCAGTCAGCTAGCTAGCCAGTCAGCCAACCAGTCAGCCAGCCAGTCAACTAGCCAGTCAGCCAGTCAGCCAAGCCAGCCAGTCAACTAGCCAGTCAACCAACCAGGCAGTCAGCCAGCCAGTCAGCCAACCAGCCAGCCAGTCAGTCAACCAGCCATCCAGTCAGCAAGTCAGGCAGCCAGCCAGTCAGTCAACCAGCCAGTCAGTCAGCCAGCAAGTCAGCAAGTCAGCCAACCAGTCAGCCAACCAGTCAACTAGCCAGTCAGCCAGCCAGGCAGTCAGCCAGCCAGGCAGTCAGCCAGGCAGTCAGCCAACTAGCCAGCCAGCCAGCCAGGCAGTCAGCCAGGCAGTCAGCCAGCCAGCCAGCCAGCCAAGCAGTCAGCCAGCCATTCAGCCAGCCAGCCAGTCAGTCAACCAGCCAGCCAGTCAGCAAGTCAGCCAGCCAGTCAGTCAACCAGCCAGTCAGTCAGCCAGCCAGCCAGCCAGCCAGTCAGCAAGTCAGCCAACCAGTCAGCCAGCCAGTCAACTAGCCAGTCAGCCGGCCAGGCAGTCAGCCAGCCAGCAGTCAGCCGGCCAGCCAGCCAGTCAGTCAACCAGCCAGCCAGCCAGTCAAATCTCCTTATTTGCCCCTGTAATGGACTTGTTTTGCACATAGATCAAACTGCCAGGAATTACCAATAATGCAATTTAGTGCTAATTGGCAAATCTGGACATAACGACATAATCCTCTGTTCTGAGGTAGGGTATTTGGGTCATATCTGTGTCATTAATGCTCCATGCTAAATTATGCATGTTTAATTATAAATATTAAAGGGGCAGCCTGGGATTGAAACAACGACAACAAATGGCAATACATCATTCATTTAAAAGTCTCAAAATTGATGTACCAATCCCAGATTGCCCCTTTAATATGCCCCTTGTGTGATAATTAACATTATTCCGGTGAATTTATTTTAATTACTCAATGACTGTAATTTGGTGCGATTGAGGACTGAAATATATAAGGTCAACCTGAATTTTTGTTAGATTAGCCTCAAAAATCAGATATGGTTTTAAAACATGTTTTTATTGCCCAGCGCTAAACTAATTTAGTGGAAGAACATTGTTTACAGGCCTGTTATTGTAGGCTATTTTCAACAGATGTAACGATAGAATTGGTTACAATGCAGCAAACGATATAGCTTTCTATTCAAACAAAGGTGTGTGAGGTATTGACCCTAAAAAGAGAAAGTATGGAAAGCTAGCTAATGTACAATGTAACTTGTGGTGAGCCCTCAGAGCAGGCTAGCTAATGTACAATGTAACTTGTGGTGAGCCATCAGAGCAGGCTAGCTAATGTACTGGTGGTGAGCCCTCAGAGCAGGCTAGCTAATGTACTGGTGGTGAACCCTCAGAGCAGGCTAGCTAATGTACTGGTGGTGAACCCTCAGAGCAGGCTAGTTAATGTACTGGTGGGGAGCCCTCAGAGCAGGCTAGCTAATGTACAATGTAACTGGTGGTGAGCCCTCAGAGCAGGCTAGCTAATGTAACTGGTGGTGAGCCCCCAGAGCAGGCTAGCTAATGTACAATGTAACTAACTGGTGGTGAGCCCCCAGAGCAGGCTAGCTAATGTACAATGTAACTGGTGGTGAGCCCTCAGAGCAGGCTAGCTAATGTACTGGTGGTGAGCCCTCAGAGCAGGCTAGCTAATGTACTGATGGGGAGCCCTCAGAGCAGGCTAGCTAATGTACTGGTGGGGAGCCCTCAGAGCAGGCTAGCTAATGTACTGGTGGGGAGCCCTCAGAGCAGGCTAGCTAATGTACTGGTGGGGAGCCCTCAGAGCAAAAAAAAAGGAAAGAAAGAGAGAACATTTGACATTTTAGTCTTTTGGCAGACACTCTTATCCGGAGCGACTTACAGTCACAAAGAACAAGGAGAGAGAGAGTGAAATTGTATCGCAGCAAAGTGTTTGTTTCCAAGTTCCTCTGTCTGCCTCTGCTGCTGCCGCTCTGGGGTCAGATATCTGGCAGTATTAAAATAACATCTGGTTTGATGCAGTCCAGAAGGGATAAAAAAACAACAATTTAATTCGATTGGCCGGAGAGCAGGGTGTGTAGAGTGTGTCTGTGTGTGTGGTACGTAATAGTATATTTCTTGATGAGATGATCGGACCAGTCTCTCCCCTTTAAGACTGATTGTTCTTCCTGGTGTTTAAAAAGCACTCGCTAGAAAGTTCACCAACTCAAAATTTCTGATTGTGCTTACGTTGGCAGACAACCAGACCAGCTCCACACAGAGCAGTAGACCCAACTCAGACAGACCAGCTCACACTGTACAGTACACTAATCTACAACCATCAACAGAGAAGAGAATGGTCTGTGATACAAAGAAAATAAAACTCCCCCCCCCCACTCAACAAAAGAAGCTATTAAAAAAAAAAAGCCCCCTTCATAAGAACTAGTACTGAGGGAACCGTTTTTCCTTAAAAAAGGAACTAAACAAGAACCGAAAAGCTCTTCAATAAGCATTGCAGAACTATGTTCACAGTGTTTGCAACACTAGGTTGAGCTGTCCCTTCAGGTTGTCACATGGTGCAGCTGTACATAGTCTATCGGTAAATAGCCCACCCAATTTGACCTACCTCATCCCCATACTGTTTATATTTATGTACTTTTCTGCTCTTTCGCACACCAGTATCTCTACCTGCACATGACCATCTGATCATTTATCGCTCCAGTGTTAATCTGCAAAATTGTAATTATTCGGCCTACCTCCTCGTGCCTTTTGCACACAATGTATATAGACTCTCTTTTTTTTCTACTGTGTTATTGACTTGTTTATTGTTTACTCCATGTGTAACTCTGTGTTGTTGTCTGTGTCACACTGCTATGCTTTATCTTGGCCAGGTCGCAGTTGTAAATGAGAACTTGTTCTCAACTAGCTTACCTGGTTAAATAAAGGTAAAATAAAATAAATACAAAAATGGGCTGTTTCTCAATATGCCCCGAGCGCATTCTCCGACCACGTTCTCTTGAGTACGTTCTCGTGAGGAACAAGAGTGAGGAGAACACATAAAACTATACATTTGAGAAACACTCCCCCTACTGTATTACCTCACACTGGGCAGCACTCCCCCTACTGTATTACCTCCCACTCCCCCTACTGTATTACCTCACGCTGAGCAGCACTCCCCCTACTGTATTACCTCACGCCGAGCAGCACTCCCCCTACTGTATTACCTTCATGCTGAGCAGCACTCCCCCTACTGTATTACCTCACGCTGAGCAGCAATCCCCCTACTGTATTACCTCACACTCCTCCTACTGTATTACCTCACACTCCTCCTACTGTATTACCTCAGCACTCCCCCTACTGTATTACCTCAGCACTCCTCCTACTGTATCACCTCAGCACTCCCCCTACTGTATTACCTCCCACTCCCCCTACTGTATTACCTCAGCACTCCCCCTACTGTATTACCTCACGCTGAGCAGCACTCCCCCTACTGTATTACCTCACGCTGAGCAGCACTCCCTCTGCTGTATTACCTCACGCTGAGCACCACTCCCCCTACTGTATTACCTCACGCTGAGCAGCACTCCCCCTACTGTATTACCTCACGCTGAGCAGCACTCCCCCTACTGTATTACCTCAGCACTCCCCCTACTGTATTACATCACGCTGAGCAGCACTCCCCCTAATGTATTACCTCAGCACTCCCCCTACTGTATTACCTCACACTGAGCAGCACTCCCCCTACTGTATTACCTTCACGCCGAGCAGCACTCCCCCTACTGTATTACCTCACGCTGAGCAGCACTCCCCCTACTGTATTACCTCACGCTGAGCAGCACTCCCCCTACTGTATTACCTCAGCACTCCCCCTACTGTATTACCTCACGCTGAGCAGCACTCCCCCTAATGTATTACCTCAGCACTCCCCCTACTGTATTACCTCACACTGAGCAGCACTCCCCCTACTGTATTACCTTCACGCCGAGCAGCACTCCCCCTACTGTATTACCTCACGCTGAGCAGCACTCCCCCTACTGTATTACCTCACGCTGAGCAGCACTCCCCCTACTGTATTACCTCAGCACTCCCCCTACTGTATTACCTCAGACTGCACCTCCCCATTCACTGAACCTTCTTCCATCCAGGACAATGACAACAATAGAGACCAAAACAAGATATACACAAAGCAAGTGTTTTACTTCATAATTATCAGCTAGATATGTGAATCGTAATAATCTAGCTAGCCAGCTAGTTAAACAGGCAAAAATGACCTAAAACGAATGTTATGCAAGGTAGATCTTCATTTTTTTGTGGGTAGCTACCAATTATTTATGGCTAGCTAGCTAGCCAGTTAGCTCTATTGGCTTACTATGGACTTACAGTACCTATTCACTGAACCGTCTTCCAGCCAGGACAACAATGGCAATAGAGACGAAACAAGATATACACTAAGCAACTGTTTTACATAACTGTCAATTAGCTATACGTGAATCGTAATAATGTAGCTAACCAGATAGTTTAACAGGCAAAAATGACCTAAAACTAATATTATGCAAGATAGATAGATGTCAATGGGTAGCTAGCTAACAATTATTTGTTGCTATCTGGCTAGCTAACAGTACTAGTAGCTAGCCAGTTATCCCTATTGGCTTATTATGGGCTTGCTATATACGGTACGTACGCGGGTAAACATGCCAAAAATAACACAACATGTATTTATTACCGTATCCAGATTAAATATTGTAGCCAGGCAACCTACAAGATGTGAATAGGCAACATTTAATTCCCAAGTCTGAGTGTATTTTCTCTCGCTTCAGCTCAAATAATGGCTGCCATTGATTTCAAGAAAAATGAGCTTCATTTTTTTTTTTACATGGTTAAGTCATATTTCTTTGCGAGAAGTGCCCTCCATGCTCTGTTTCGAATACTTTGATTTCCCTCCCGTGCTCAAACTTGCGTGCTTGCGCATTTTAAGAAACACCCTGATCTCATACAGTATTCTGCATACAGCACATTCTGTGTAAGAAATTAAATTGTAGTAAATCTATGTTTTAAGTAGCAGGGTTAAAGGTCAGTCATTACCTGTCTGCCACCAGGTGTCGACCACAGGGCAGCGTCCGTCCCCCACCACCCGATGGTACCACTCCCAAGCTTCTGTGTTGATGGGTTCACCCACTGCAGAGGAAACAGGAAAGGACAGGGTTAACAGCACCACAGGGAGAAAGCACCACAGGGGAGACAGCACCCAGGGAGACAGCACCACAGGGAGACAGCACCCCAGGGAGACAGCACCACAGGGGAGACAGCACCACAGGGAGACAGCACCCCAGGGAGACAGCACCACAGGTGAGACAGCACCACAGGTGAGACAGCACCACAGGGAGACAGCACCCCAGGGAGACAGCACCACAGGTGAGACAGCACCACAGGTGAGACAGCACCACAGGGGAGACAGCACCACAGGGTTAAGAGCACCACAGGGTTAACAGCACCACAGGGTTAAACAACCTAGAGGGTTCCATTCCACAGTGAATGGAAATGATAGGAGGAGCCCTCCAGGTTTTAACACTCCCATGCCTCGGTGTTGGATGGGTTCATGGGGAAGAGGACATGAAGAGGACAGGAAGAAGACAGGACATGTTTACGATGTGCTGTCTAGATAATTCCATGCCCCGGTCTGGCACGACACACGTGTTCCATTACATATGTAGACTCTCTTTAGAGGTCAAACCTTTACCCTCGCCTGGCGACATGACAGGCCTTCGTCATGCATTGGCACCCACAGCAAAGGCTCATGTACCTACTACTACAGTATCATGTTAACATACCATCAGCACAACACTGCCTGCTGTACTGAAACAGTATACACTACTACTACTACTACTACTACTACTACTACAGTATACTATTACACTGTAGACTGCTGTCTATGGATCCATCACACTGTAGACTGCTGTCTATGGATCCATCACACTGCACTGTAGACTGCTGTCTATGGATCCATCACACTGTAGACTGCTGTCTATGGATCCATCACACTGTAGACTGCTGTCTATGGATCCATCACACTGTAGACTGATGTCTATGGATCCATCACACTGTAGACTGCTGTCTATGTATCCCATAACACTGTAGACTGCTGTCTATGGATCCATCACACTGTAGACTGCTGTCTATGGATCCATCACACTGCACTGTAGACTGCTGTCTATGGATCCATCACACTGTAGACTGCTGTCTATGGATCCATCACACTGTAGACTGCTGTCTATGTATCCCATCACACTGTAGACTGCTGTCTATGGATCCATCACACTGTAGACTGCTGTCTATGGATCCATCACACTGTAGACTGCTGTCTATGTATCCCATCACACTGTAGGGCTATTGTCTATGGGGTGTATGCTATTCAGCAGGATATTCTCCTGAGGTCTATGATGAGGTCTATGCTATTCAGCAGGATATTCTCCTGAGGTCTATGATGAGGTCTATGCTATTCAGCAGGATATTCTCCTGAGGTCTATGATGAGGTCTATGGTATTCAGCAGGATATTCTCCTGAGGTCTATGATGAGGTCTATGGTATTCAGCAGGATATTCTCCTGAGGTCTATGGTATTCAGCGGGATATTCTCCTGAGGTCTATGGTATTCAGCAGGATATTCTCCTGAGGTCTATGGTATTCAGCAGGATATTCTCCTGAGGTCTATGGTATTCAGCGGGATATTCTCCTGAGGTCTATGGTATTCAGCAGGATATTCTCCTGAGGTCTATGGTATTCAGCAGGATATTCTCCTGAGGTCTATGGTATTCAGCGGGATATTCTCCTGAGGTCTATGGTATTCAGCGGGATATTCTCCTGAGGTCTATGGTATTCAGCGGGATATTCTCCTGAGGTCTATGATGAGGTTTATGGTATTCAGCAGGATATTCTCCTGAGGTCTATGGTATTCAGCGGGATATTCTCCTGAGGTCTATGGTATTCAGCGGGATATTCTCCTGAGGTCTATGGTATTCAGCGGGATATTCTCCTGAGGTCTATGATGAGGTCTATGGTATTCAGCAGGATATTCTCCTTAGGTTTATGGTATTCAGCAGGATATTCTCCTGAGGTCTATGGTATTCAGCAGGATATTCTCCTGAGGTCTATGATGAGGTCTATGGTATTCAGCAGGATATTCTCCTGAGGTCTATGATGAGGTCTATGGTATTCAGCAGGATATTCTCCTTAGGTTTATGGTATTCAGCAGGATATTCTCCTGAGGTCTATGATGAGGTCTATGGTATTCAGCAGGATATTCTCCTGAGGTCTATGATGAGGTCTATGGTATTCAACAGGATATTCTCCTGAGGTCTATGGTATTCAGCGGGATATTCTCCTGAGGTCTATGATGAGGTTTATGGTATTCAACAGGATATTCTCCTGAGGTCTAATCAAACCAAATCAAATGTTATTTGTCACGTGCCGAATACAACAGTGAAATGCTTACTTACCAGCCCTTAACCAACAACGCCTCAATACGTTTTTAAGAAGAAAAACTGTTATGTTAAAAATATATAAGTAAAAAAATAAAATAAAAGTTACAAATAATGAAACAGCAGCAGTCATAAAACAAAGTGGCAAAAACATTACATACAAAATAAGCTACAAATAACGCGAAAAAACAACAACATCCCAATTGGTTACGGGATCGTAAAACGTCAGCCATCTCCTTCGCCCCCATTCTCAACATAAAAAGGAGAAAGAGAGTCCTGTTGTTGTAAGGTTTGACCTACCAGAGCCCAGGGTTTTTAAGGAGGAGCGGTTGTAATTCTGCACCCACTCGTCTCCGTATTTCAGCAGCAGCCTGATGGCCGTGGGAGCACCGTAAAACTGGTTGATCTCCAGCCTCTCCACCATCTCCCAGTACCTGCCTGTAACATCACCAGATGTGTTGGTATCGTACTGTCACTCGTAGAAGACAGAAAAGGTTCATTCACAGAACATACAGACAACTGTTCTAATGTTAACTTATTTTACACATTGCTAGGCAGCACATAAAACCTCATGTTTGGGCCTAAAACTTTTGTTGTGTCTTACAGGCCTCAATGCTGAACTTTCCACAAGACAGAAATGTTCTCTCAATGACAGAATACTCTTAGAAAAAAAGTGTTCCATAAGGGGTCTTTGGCTGTCCCCATAGGAGAACCCTTCCTGGTTCCCTTTTGGGTTCCATGTAGAACCCTATGTGGAAAGGGTTTTACATGGAACTCAAAAGGGTTCTACCTGGAAACCAAACAGGAACCAAAAATGGTTCTTCAAAGGTTTCTCCTATGGGGACAGCCAAAGACCTCTTTTAGGTTCTAGATAGCATATTTTTCCTAAGAGTGTAGGCCGCCTACTGAATATACGCAAGGGAGTTATATTTATAGTGGAATGGTGAGTTCAGATTTAAGTTGTAAACACGTTGAAGTACAGGTTGTAAAAAACCTTAGTAGTCTATTGTCACCTGGGTTGGGGTATACTGGTGTACTCTCAAACAGAACGGTGGTTCCTCCATTACACAGAGGGCCATAGACGATGTAGCTGTGACCTGTTATCCAGCCGATGTCCGCCACACAGCCAAACACATCCCCGTCATGGTAGTTGAACACATACTGAAGGAGAGAGGACGATAGAGGAAAGAGGTTAGGCAATAGGTACTGGTCTTAGATCAGGGGTCTTCAACCCACCCAGGTAAACCGGAGACTCAGGGGTCTTCAACCCACCCAGGTAAACAGGAGACTCAGGGGTCTTCAACCCACCCAGGTAAACCGGAGACTCAGGGGTCTTCAACCCACCCAGGTAAACCGGAGACTCTGGGGTCTTCAACCCACCCAGGTAAACCGGAGACTCAGGGGTCTTCAACCCACCCAGGTAAACAGGAGACTCAGGGGTCTTCAACCCACCCAGGTAAACCGGAGACTCTGGGTCCCCTGTCACACTGGATGTTAACATAAAAAATATATATATTTTACGTCTTGTCTTATCATCAGGTGAATGATAATGGCAAGGAGAAGTCATTAACATTTTAAAATTGATAGATTTTGTAGATAGATGTTCATTATTTCGACCTCCCCTAACTTTAATTGGAAGAGGAAGTTCATCTCTAACTTAGCCTATTAGCTAGAAAGGTAACTAAGAGCAGCTGTTTAGCTGGTTAAAGGTTAGCCATGTTGGAAAGGTAACTAAGAGCAGCTGTTTAGCTGGTTAAAAGGTTAGCCATGTTGGAAAGGTAACTAAGAGCAGCTGTTTAGCTGGTTAAAGGTTAGCCATGTTGGAAAGGTAACTAAGAGCAGCTGTTTAGCTGGTTAAAAGGTTAGCCATGTTGGAAAGGTAACTAAGAGCAGCTGTTTAGCTGGTTAAAGGTTAGCAATGTTGGAAAGGTAACTAAGAGCAGCTGTTTAGCTGGTTAAAAGGTTAGCCATGTTGGAAAGGGAACTAAGAGCAGCTGTTTAGCTGGTTAAAAGGTTAGCCATGTTGGAAAGGTAACTAAGAGCAGCTGTTTAGCTGGTTAAAGGTTAGCAATGTTGGAAAGGTAACTAAGAGCAGCTGTTTAGCTGGTTAAAGGTTAGCCATGTTGGAAAGGTAACTAAGAGCAGCTGTTTAGCTGGTTAAAAGGTTAGCCATGTTGGAAAGGAAAGGGAACTAAGAGCAGCTGTTTAGCTGGTTAAAGGTTAGCCATGTTGGAAAGGAAAGGGAACTAAGAGCAGCTGTTTAGCTGGTTAAAAGGTTAGCCATGTTGGAAAGGGAACTAAGAGCAGCTGTTTAGCTGGTTAAAAGGTTAGCCATGTTGGAAAGGTAACTAAGAGCAGCTGTTTAGCTGGTTAAAGGTTAGCCATGTTGGAAAGGAAAGGTAACTAAGAGCAGCTGTTTAGCTGGTTAAAGGTTAGCCATGTTGGAAAGGAAAGGTAACTAAGAGCAGCTGTTTAGATGGTTAAAGGTTAGGCCATGTGTTGGTAAACATGCACACCAGCCTGGTTCATTCAGGTGTTTTTTCTATAGGGTGGGTGTGTGTGTGTGTGTGTGTGTGTGTGTGTGTGTGTGTCTGTGTGTGTGTGTGTGTGTGTGTGTGTGTGTGTTTACCAGACCCTCACCCTGTGTGTAAGGGAGGTGTACAGCAGGTAACCAGACCCTCACCCTGTGTGTCAGGGAGGTGTACAGCAGGTAACCAGCCTGTGTATGAACCAGACCCTTAGGTTTCCCTGTGCTGCCTGACGTATAGAGCAGGAACAAGACGTCCTCACTGTCCATGGCAACGGGCTCACACACCACATCCTCCTTCATCATCTCCTGTTAAAGGGACAAAGAGTTCAGCCCCGTAGCAACAGTTCAGCCCCGTTGAAACAGTTCAGCCCTGTAGAAACAGTTCAGCCCTGTAGAAACAGTTCAGCCCCATAGAAACAGAATCCCTAAAACAGGTTTCCTCATTCAAGGGAATTCTGCATTTATTCAAGTCAATAAGTGGACTTTCTATTCATATTTTTTTTCTTACCCCTTTTTCGCCCCAATTTTCATGGTATCCAATTGGTAGTTATCAGTGGTGGAACTCCCGTACGGACTCAGGACTCAGGAGAGGCGAAGGTCGAGAGCCTTGCGTCCTCCAAAACACAACCCAGTCGAGCCACACTGCTTCTTGACACAATGCCGCTTAACCCGGAAACCAGCCGCACCAATGTTTCGGAGGAAACACTGCACCTGGCAACCGTGTGCATTGCACCCGGCCCACCACAGGAGTCGCTAGAGCGCGATGGGACAAGACCATTCTTGCTGGCCAAACCCTCCCCTTACCCGGACGATGCTGGGCCAATTGTGCTCTGCCCCATGAGTCTCCCGGTCGTCGCCGGCTGCGACAGATCCTGGACTCTAACCAGAATCTCTAGTGGCACAGCTAGCACTGTGATGCAGTGCCTTAGACCACTGCACCACACGGGATGCCAGGTTGACGTGTTTAAAGGTCTTGCTCACATCGGCTACGGAAAGCGTGATCACACTGTCGTCCGGAACAGCTAGTGCTCTCATACATGCTTCAGTGTTGCTTGCCTTAGACCACTGCGCCACTCGGGAGGCCCCCTTTCTATTAATTATTTTTCTATGGTTCAGCCATTTTAAGTCTCAGTATCTCCTGTTCATAACAGACAAAGATGTCAGACATTTTTCCCAGGTATTTTTCAGATGTTATTGGACAGATAGAGAGGATGACAGTGGAGAAAGATAGAGATTGTGTCAAAGGGCAGTAGGCCGGATTTGAACCGATGCCGACACATCTGCAGCTTTACCGCTAGACCAACCAGGCCACATGATGTTGGTAATTTAAAGCCTCAACAATGTTTCAGAGAGGTTTCAACCAGTGAAGGCTGGTGAGAGGGGGGACGGCTCGTAATAATGTCTGGAATGGAATGGTAGTAAAAACATGTGTTTGATATCATTCCATTCACTCCGTTCCAGACATTACACTCCATTCCAGCCATTACACTCCATTCCAGCCATTACACTCCATTCCATCCATTACACTCCATTCCATCCATTACACTCCATTCCAGCCATTACACTCCATTCCATCCATTACACTCCATTCCAGACATTACACTCCATTCCAGACATTACACTCCATTCCAGACATTACACTCCATTCCAGACATTACACTCCATTCCAGACATTACACTCCGTTCCAGACATTACACTCCATTCCACACATTACACTCCATTCCAGACATTACACTCCATTCCAGCCATTACACTCCATTCCAGACATTACACTCCATTTAGGGGGGCAGGTAGCCTAGTGGTTGGAGCGTTGGGCCAGTAACCGAAAGGTTGCTGGATTGAATCCCCGAGCTGACAAGGTAAAAATCTGTCATTCTGCCCCTGAACAAGGACACAGTTCCCCGGTAGGCCATCATTGTAAATAAGAATTTGTTCCTAACTGACTTGCCTACTAAAAATAAAGGTTAAATTTACATTATTACGAGCCGTTGGTTTAAACCCATATTCAGTCTCAATAATGCCTCCTATATTCAAGTCAAAGTCATGGTCAAGACACAGGTGCATTCACTCAAACATATTTGACAATCATTTACTAAGCTGCTAGGTTTTCCACAAGGTGATACAGTAAGTGGTGATAAGAAGTGTCGGCAGAACTATTTGACTAGTTGTACAAATGTCCATGGAGCTAATGTATTATTTACTTTCTTCCCATTTAAAAAAATATATACTATTTTTCACACGTGATAAAATGATCATGCAATTCAACAAACAGTAAATCATAATTTTTTGAAGTACCTATTGTTTAAATACAAAAAGCAGTTATAAAAACAGTTGTAACCGCTTATAAACACCAACCTCTCATGAACAGTTATAACCTCACCGGTAAGCTGTGTCTATTGGCTCATCTCCTCCAGTAAGCTGTGCCTATTGGCTCACCTCCTCCAGTAAGCTGTGTCTCTATTGGCTCACCTCCTCCAGCGGAACATCTCTGTCTGTCATGGCAACGGTGTTCTCTGTTCTCATGGCAACCAGGACCTGCTGGACTGAGGGACAGTTCTGGACGGCCTGGTCCACAGTTCTCTTCAGGTCCACCACCTTGCCTCCCCTCACACCCTGGTTGACCGTGATCACTGTGCTGGACTGGGCTGTAGCAGGGCCAGGTACATTATACAGTCGATACAGAGAGAGATTGGTAGACGGTAATGAAAAATACAGTGACTATTTGTGGTTCCTTCTCTCTTTTCTACACCTCATCAGCCACCTCACCATCTCTAATGCGCTCAGCGAAGTCAAAATTGTCTACATCGTATACATTTATGGAAATAAAATCAGCTTTTTTTTGTATTTTTTGGGTTAGGCATAAGGTTAGCAATGTGGTTAAGGTTAGGTTTAGGTTTAAAATCTGATTTTATGAAGATAAGTTGTAGAAATAAGCAGGGCTTATGACTTAGCAACTTGGCCAGACAGTGACGACCCCTCACCGTCTCTGATGCGATCAGCCAGGGCCTCGGAGCTGAACCCGGCGAAGACCACATTGTGGGCCGCACCTATCCGGGCGCACGCCAACATGGAGGCCACTGCCAGGGGGCAGGGGGGCATGTAGATAGTCACACAGTCCCCCCTCCGCACCCCCTGGCGCTTCAGCAGGTTGCCCAGGCGACAGGTCAGCTCCAGTAGCTGTCTGTGGAGAAAAATGTCAATAAAGTTGGGTGATACGAAGGGGAATGAGGGTGTGAGGGGTGATGAGTATGTGTATTTATACTGTCTATCCTTGTATGTAAATTACAGTAGTTGAGATAGGCCTACTCTTTGAGTATAGATTACAGTAGATGTGATAGGTCCTATTCTTTGCGATTATATTTTGGTCGTCTCAGTTATACATGAGGTAACCCCACCGAAACATTATTTCAGGTAAGAAATGATCTGAGTGATAACCCCGCCATGCACCAGGGAACAACTAAACTACATGGATGTTCATAGTGTAGCGAATCCAGGGGGGTAGTCCCGCCCCCGGGACTCAAACCCAGGTCCAGCGACTGTCAAGCCAACGTCTTAACAGCTGCGCCAAGAAGTCCAAACCTCTTGATGAGGTCGCTTTTGTTGGGTCACAGTCGCTACAAAGACATGGATTTGCTGTATGAATGATAGTGAATTTAAAGTGTGTTCCCACATGAGATGTTGTACAGTGATTGTGATAGTTCCAGACCTGTAGGTGATCTTGACCTCAGTTCCAGGTTCATCTCTCTCCCAGATCAGAGCCACTCTCTCTGGACAAGTGTGAACGTGACGATCCAAGCAGTTCACTGCACGCACGCACGCACACACACGCACACACACACACGCGCACGCACGCACGCACGCACACACATACAGACACACACACACACCACTCACACATAGACACACACACATGCACACACACACACACACACATACACACACACACACACTCACACTCACACTCACACATACAGACACACACACACGCACGCACACACGCACACACACACACAGATACGCACGCTCACACATGCAGACACACACACACACACACACACACTCATACATAAAGACACACAAACACACAAAAACATACGCACGCACACTCACACATACAGACAAGCGCACATACATATAGGTATGTACGCAGGCACACACACACACACAGAGAAGTGAAAGTCAGTTTCAAAGCAGTTCAGCTCTGCTGTTCTTTTCAAACTAAATTAACTTGAGTATTCTGCCAATAGCTTGGTTGTTTCCTGGTAAATACATTGGGATAAACGCTTAGTTCGTTCACAACACAAGAGAGCCTGTGTGTCAATGTGAATGTTCTCATGATAGATTCCATCAGTGTCTTCTCCTCCTGACTGAACCCAGTAATTGGTACTGTTTGTATTTATTAAGGATCCCATTAGTTCCTGCCAAGGAAACAACTATTCTTCCTTGAGTCCAGCAACATTGAAGGACGTTACTCTGGGTGATTCTACTGGCAGAGAAATGGAACTGACAGGGGATATAGGACCAACTGGATGAGGTAGTTACTCTGGGTGATTCTACTGGCAGAGAAATGGAACTGACAGGGGATATAGGACCAACTGGTTGAGGTAGTTACTCTGGGTGACTCTACTGACAGGGGATATAGGACCAACTGGTTGAGGCAGTTACTCTGGGTGACTCTACTGGTGGGGGATATAGGACCAACTGGTTGAGGTAGTTACTCTGGGTGACTCTACTGACAGGGGATATAGGACCAACTGGTTGAGGTAGTTACTCTGGGTGACTCTACTGGCAGGGGATATAGGACTAACTGGTTGAGGTAGTTACTCTGGGTGACTCTACTGGCAGGGGATATAGGACCAACTGGTTGAGGTAGTTACTCTGGGTGACTCTACTGGCAGGGGATATAGGACCAACTGGTTGAGTGAGGCAGTTACTCTGGGTGACTCTACTGACAGGGGATATAGGACCAACTGGTTGAGGCAGTTACTCTGGGTGACTCTACTGGTGGGGGATATAGGACTAACTGGTTGAGGCAGTTACTCTGGGTGACTCTACTGACAGGGGATATAGGACCAACTGGTTGAGGCAGTTACTCTGGGTGACTCTACTGACAGGGGATATAGGACCAACTGGAGTACTATATTTACTACAGAATTATTATTTTCAAAATAAAGGTCAAATGTATTTCAACCAATCAAAACAACTCTATGGAGCTTTTTATTTTAAGGTAAAAAAAAAAAAAAACAATCCACATGGTTATTACACTGGCTATTGGGTACGTTAGCTAGAATATGGTTTAGATATAGCAGTACAAAAACAATTGAAAATATTTCTTACATATTGTATATTTTGTGGAGAAAACGTTATCTTACCAGATACATTGAGTTTTCCCCCTTCAAACCATTTTATTTTGCCTTGACTGAAGTCACAGTTCTGAACCGTGTGAAAGGGACTTATCCACGACAGCCTCTGGCGCGCCACTGCGCCCCAAAACCGGTCACTTTCGTTGACGGAGAATTTGTACAGTCCCGAATGATCACTGACACCTTGGAATGCAACTGCCTCCGGCATACATGATGCTATATTGTAGCTTCTGCCGAACTGTCGACAGCATTGAAAAACCCGTCGGTTTAATGACGAAGTGAGAGTCAACAAAGAGCCTCTCCAAAGCGAACACATCATGAAACGAAGTTCTTTGTCATAAAGACAGTCTTTTCCGAAGAAGATAGATCGTATCCTTTATCCACCAAAATTGTGAAACAACATTTAAAAGCATTAAAAAGCACATTTAAAATCACATATACATAATGACAACGGGTTTGTGTTTTATCAAACGAACCATTACGACTCCAGCAAAACTTTTTTTGAGTGAGACATTCGAAGCAGATGCATTTAAAGGGAAGTCGGAGTCCATTGTGGGCCGACAATAAAGACGCAGAAGTTGGTCCAGCCAATGACAACAGATGACTAAAGTGGGGCATTTCCACCCCCATCAGATTTTTTTTTACTTGATTAGGCTATAGTATAGGCCAGTGGTCACCAACTTTTCCATTTATTTTTTACCCCATTTTCTCCGCAATTTAATGGTATCCAATCTTGTCTCATCGCTGCAACTCCCGTACGAACTCGGGAGAGGCGAAGGTCGAGAGCCGCGCGTCCTCCGAAACACAACCCAACCAGGCCGCACTGCTTTTTAACGAAGCCAGTCGCACCAACGTGTCGGAGGAAACATTACACCTGGCGACCGTGTCACCGTGCACTGCGCTCGCCCTCCACAGGGGTAGCTAGTGCGCGATGGGACAAGGACATCCCTGCCGGCCAAGCCCTTCCTAACCTGGACGACGCTGGGCCAATTGTGCGCCGCACCATGGGTCTCCCAGTCGCGGCCGGCTGCGACAGAACCTGGACTTGAACCAATGTCTCTAATGGCACAGCTAGCACTGCGATGCGATCCCTTTGACCGGTCGGGAGGCCCATACCCAACCTTTTCTGAGTCAAGATCACTGTCACAGTCAAAAAGCAAGACGAGACGCTGACTTTAAAAAAAAATGTAACATTAAGCTTATAAAACAGTTCTTTCGGAATGAGGTTTGGGCAGTAGGCCTAATACATTATCACAGCATATTGTCTGTGTGCTTGGCCTGCCAATATTGTTATTCTCAGACCATATTAAATTTCAAAACTATAGCTTTGATAACAACATTGATCAGTTGGTGTAGCACTTGCAAGGCACCGAGGAGCATGAATTGAAATAATGTTTATTTTTATTTTACTGGACTGATGGTACCTGCACCTGTTAGTCATGGTGCTTCCAAGACAACTGAACAAAAAAAACGAGGTCAAATCATGAGGCCAGTGATCTTCAGGTCGGAAGGTCTGAGCCCCAGAAAGATGGCCGACTTTCCGACTTGCAATTCCGAGTTGGATGACCGTTCTTTCTCACGGTCCCTGCTCTCTTAGTCCTTTCCTCCCTCCGGTGAGACTGACAGAGAGGAGACACCTTCTTCCACACGATGACGAAACTCGAGTCACACTGCGTCTCCCTCACGCACAAATACATGTTGTTCCTACGACCAGAGAAAGTTAAAATATTCCTCTATAAATAGACACGACGAGCTGCTAATAATAATACAAACGCAGGGCTATTAATATACTTGGCTAGCAAGGAGGCTCGTGTTGTTTACATATTGCTTAATGTTTACACACTGCTTTACTCACATGTATATACTGTATTCTATTCTACTGTATTTTAGTCAATGCCACTCCGACATTGCTTGTATATATTTATTTTACTTTTAGATGTGTGTACTGTTGTGAATTGTTAGATATTACTGCACTGTTGGAGCTAGGAACACAAGCATTTCGCTACAACCGCTAAATATGTGTGCTGACCAATAACATTTTATTTGATTTGATTTAGTGGGGTGAGCTATAGGAGGACAGGCTCATTGTAATGGCTGGAATGGAATTTGTGGAAAGGTATCAGACATATGGAAACCACTTGTTTGACTCCGTTCCATTGATTCCATTCCAGTCATTACAACGAGCCCGTCCTCCTATAGCTCCCCCCACCAGCCTCCGCTGTTGGCTAGTCATTCATCGCAGTTGCAGTGCGACAGGACGTACAGAGAAGCACGTTTTATGTTTTATAATAATGGTGAATAAAACACTGTTGACGGTGCTGAATAAAAACATGAACTCACTCATAAAAACAGCAGTTCTTTGCTGTATTCTTAGACATGTTCTGTGTGGTCATGGTTTAAAAGTTATTCATTCTTTACGTACGTACGGTAGTAGCGTATCAAACTGTTCTGTGGCCAGGGGTAGTGGAAGCTCTTTTATAGGCACGGTGATTTGAGCTATCCGATTGGCCAGCGCAGTAGGCACACTCGATTTAGCAACAGATCTCCTGGTCTGCAGGGTAGGCGGAGTTTGTATTTTCAGACAAATTAAATGGTTCGAAATAAGAACACTTTGCTTACCCGGTGCGCGCGGGACTTCTGAATCAAGTGCATCTACAGGCAACAGCGCAACAGAATAAAAACAATGAGCGCAAGACTTTATCGTTGGCTTTTTCTACAGACATGTTTGGTGCTCCACTAGTAGATCGCGATCGACCGGGTGGTGACCACTGGTATAGGCTATTATATTTTGGTGAAATTCGAGTATACCTAATTTAAAACTAAATTATAACCATGAACCTATATGTCGATTATGCCTATATCTGTCATAATATATCATGTGTTTTATGTAATTATAAGCTACTCTTAATTAAATGTATTTGCACACAAAAAACACCCAGGAAATCTTCCATCTTTATAACAATAACATTTGTATTACTATTTAAATATACAGAACACATAGACAAAAAACAAACACAGCTTGTTGATTTCCAACTACATGAATGTAGCTATATGTCATAATTCTAATATTTCTATCATAGGTAAGATGAAATCCACCACACACCATATATACAAAGGTATGTGGACACCCCTTCAATTTAGTGGATTCGGCTATTTCAGCCACACCCATTGCTGACAGGTGTATAAAATCGAACAGCCAGCCATGCAATCTCCATAGACAAACACTGGCAGTAAAATGTTCCGTACTGAAGAGCTCAGTGATTTTCAACGTGTCTCTTTCATTGGATGCCAGCTTTCCGACAAGCCAGTTCGTCAAATTTCTGCCCTGCTAGAGCTGCCCCCGGTCAACTATAGGTGTCTGTTATTGTGAAGTGGAAACATCTAGGAGCAACAACGGCTCAACTGCGAAGTGGTAGGCCACACAAGCTCACAGAACGGGACCGCCTAGTGCTGAAGCACGTAGTGCATAAAAAATGTTTGTCCTCGGTTGCAACACTCGCTACCGACTTCCTGACTTCCTCTGGAAGCAACGTCAGCACAAGAACTGTTCGTCGGGAGCTTCATGAACTGGGTTTCCATGGCCGAGCAGCCTCACACAAGCCTCAGATCACCATACACATTGCCAAGTGTCAGCTGGAGCAGTGTAAATGGGTTCTCTGGAGTGATGAATCAGGCTTCACCATCTGGCAGTCCGATGGACAAATCTGGGTTTGGCGAATGCCAGGAGAACGTTACCTGCCCGAATGCATAGTGCCAACTGTAAAGTTTAGTGGAGGAGGAATAATGGTCTGGGGCTGTTTTTCATGGTTCGGTCTAGGCCCCTTAGGTCCAGTGAAGGGACATTTTAACGCTACAGAATACAATGACATTCTAGACGATTCTGTGATTCCAACTTTGTGGCAACAGTTTGGGGAAGGCCCTTTCCTGTTTCAGCATGACAATGTCCCCTTGCACAAAGCGAGGTCCATACAGAAATGGTTTGTCGAGATCGGTGTGGAAGAACTTGATTGACCTGCACAGAGCCCTGACCTCAACCCCATCTTTGGGATGAACTGGAACGGCAACTGTGAGCCAGGCCTAATCGCCCAACATCAGTGTCCAACCTCACTAATGCTCTTGTGGCTGAATGGAAGCAAGTCCCCGCAGCAATGTTCCAACATCTAGTGGAAAGCCTTCCCAGAATAGTGGAGGCTGGTTGTAGCAGCAAAGTGGGGACCAACTCCATGTTAATGCCCATGATTTTGGAATGAGATGTTAGACGAGCAGGTGTACATTTCAAGGGGATAAGTCTATTTTGTGTAAAAATGTTCATGCAGCCTCTCAAGATGAGTCTCTTGATGTTCACATTATTCCACAGCATTTTTATCATAACATGTATCTTTCACCTTGTGTGGTTTGACTATTACCTTGGAAAATAATATGGGCCAGTACAATATGCAAAGACTGATCCATGTAACCAAATAGTTAAGTCTTCTTAAAGTTGTACAATAGCAAGCTGCCAAATAGCTGCCAGATTACAACATAGTAGACAGGTATAGACCAGGGTATAGTTGTAGTAGTTTACTGAGTTGGAATTCCCATGATGGAAAATTTGATCTGGACAAAATTAATCCCCATGACAGGAAGATTGTGGAGGTTGACGAAATCCGGTATTGGTGTCATAGGAACATTATGAATATATTTTGCTAGAAATAATAATGTGTATTGTAACTAATACTATCTTTTTTTATAATGGTATGGATGTCAGGAGTATGTAAACAGTGTTCTTTACAGAGAGGGCATCAACAGGCCCTAGCATAGTCTTTAGAAGAATGCGTTCATATCAGTGACTGGGCTCTATCTTCTCTGCAGGATTCAACTGTCCTTCTGTCTGTTTGTCCTCTGTCTCCGTCGGCTGTCTCTGCCCCACTGGTACGTCCCCTGAAACTGTCCCCAGTGGTCCTCCATCAGGATGTGTCCCCAGCATCTTAGCGCTGTGTTCCAGAGCTTTAGCCCTGAGTGCTGCGATGCTATTCTCTCTCAGTTCCTCTTTGGATATGGGCGATCTGGTATTCTCTCTCCTCTCCTCCTCCTCCTCTTCCTCCACCTTTCGCTCCACCACTCTCTCCCTCTCTCGTTCCCTGGCAGGAAGTTTGGAGAGGGGAGCTTCCAGTTTTACAGGAGAGGTCGGAACAGGGGTATCTATAGACTTCTTGTGCATACCTGGAAGGAAAAGGAATCGTTTGTATTCCGGTAGGTAACAGAGTGAGAACACATCCCCCTTGGAGACACACACACACACACACACACACACACACACGACTAAAAACAGTGACGCTACAGTACTAGGAAACTAAAGTTCGTACTGAGCTGTAGCTGGCAGGTAGGTCTTGGTCAGTTATTGTTTCTGACCTCCACCATGGTCTGACCTCCACCATGGTCTGACCTCCACCATGGTCTGACCTCCACCATGGTCATCATGGTGAGGAGGCCAACATGGCAAAGACGCCTTCACTAACAGCTCGCAGAGGTTTAAACTGCTCGTTGAACTATGGTATGTGTGGTTAGGTGATCTGTTTCAACTGTCTTTGTGATTGTCTCCACCCCCCCCCCCCCCCCCCCGTCCAGGTGTCACCCATCTTCCCCATTATCCCCTGTGTACTTATATCCCTATATTATCCCTTGTGTATTTATATCCCTATATTATCCCCTGTGTATTTACACCTGTGTTCTCTGTTTGTCTGTTGCCAGCTCGTCTTGTTTGTCAAGTCAACCAGCATTTTTTTTCCCCAGTCTCTCTTTTCTCATCCTCCTGGTTTTTGACCCTTGCCTGTCCTGACCCTGTACCCACCCGCCTGGGCCTGACCCTGAGCCTGCCCGCCGTCCTGTACCTTTGCCCCTGTTGCTGTAGTAAACATTGTTACTTCGACACGGTCTGCAGCTGGGTCTTACATTGATACCTGATAGTTCGGTAAAGCAAGCCGCCCACCTTAACGTTCTCAGTCGTACATACTGCACTATCTACATCCAAGTTTGTTTTTTGTTTTTTTAATGAGCAGGGCCATGATCTCAATGTCAGACTTCATCCCAGGGCTTGTCGGGAGTTGATAAAAGTGTCAATGACGGGTGTTAATCAATATCGTGATAATCTTTATTTTATCAGATTGAATTAACATCTCTGCCTGTCGTCCTATCTGTCAATTGAGTAGTGTAGATCAATGAGACAGTGACAGCGTACTGTGGATACACACACACACACACACACACACACACACACACACACACACACACACACACACAAACACACACACACACACACTCCACCCCACCCCACCAACCCACATTAACGCAGTACCTTACCAAGTAGCCATGGGGCACAGGAGTCCATGATACCGTCCTTGGCTGACTTGAGGATGGACTCGGGCAGAGGGATGGAGTGGCGGACCATGGCACCGTACAGGCCGTACTCCGCCATCACACTGCTGTGACCCCAACACTTCTCCCTCTTCCTCCACTTGGCACGGCGGTTCTGAAACCAAACCTGCAGGGAGAGAGGAAGGGACAGAGGATGGAAGTTTAGGTTTATTTTAACATCTTGGTACATATGCTGAAACATCGTATCAAACTTTATTTGTCACATGCGCCGAATACAACAAGTGTAGACTTTACCGTGAAATGCTTTACTGACAAGCCCTTAACCAACAGTGCAGTTCACGAAGAGTTAAGAAAATATTTACCAAATAGACTAAAATAAAAAGTAATAAGAAAAACGAACACAATAAGAATAATAATAACAAGGTTTTATACAGGGGTACCGAGTCAGTGTGCAGGGGTACAGGTTAACTGAGGTGGGGGTTAGGTGACTATGCATAGATAATAATCAGCAAGTAGCAGCAGTGTATCAATGTAAATAGTCCGGGGGAGATTTTATAAATTTTTCAGCAACCGTATGGCTAGGGTGTAGAAGCTGTTGAGGAGCCTCTTGGTCCTAGCAACACATCTGCCACACTGATCCTCAACACTGGAGCTCCCCAGGGGTGTGTGCTCAGTCCTCTCCTGTACTCCCTGTTCACCCACGAGTGCATGGCCAGCCACAACATCCATCATTAAGTTTGCAGACGACACAACAGTGGTTGGTCTGATCACCGACAATGACGAGACAGCCTATAAGGAGGAGGTCAGAGACCTGGCCAGGTGGTGCCAGAATAACAACCTATCCCACAACGTAACCAAGACTAAGGAGATGATTGTGGACAACAGGAAAAGGAGGACAGAACACACCCTCATTCTCATCGACGGGGCTGTAGTGGAGCAGGTTGAGACCTTCAAGTTCCTTGCTGTCCACATCACCAACAAACTAGAATGATAACCCCTATCTCATGGAGATCTCACGGGCGGCAGGGTAGCCTAGTGATAGCCTAGTGATTAGAGCGTTGGACTAGTAACCGGAAGGTTGCAAGTTCAAATCCCCGAGCTGACAAGGTACAAACAAATCTGTCGTTCTGCCCCTGAACAGGCAGTTAACCCAGTTAACCTAGGCCGTCATTGAAAATAAGAATTTGTTCTTAACTGACTTGCCTAGTCAAATAAAATGGAGATAGATCTGATAATAGCCGTTATCTCTTGGTGATAGGTCTGGCCCCTATCTCTTGGTGATAGGTCTGATCTCGCCTCTATCTCCGGGCGGGCGGGCGTGCGTGTGTGTGGACATGTTTAACTTCTAGTTCCCACAAGAATAATAAAGGAACAAAAATTTGACCAACTGGGGACATTTTGTTAGTCCCCACGAGGTAAAATGCTATTTCTAGGGGGTTTAGGGTTAAGGTTAGAATTAGTGTTAGGATTAGAATTACATTAAGGGTTAGGAGCTAGGGTTAGGGTTAGAATTACATTAAGGGTTGTGCAAGACTGTGTGTGTGTGTGTGTGTGTGTGTGTGTGTGTGTGTGTGTGTGTGTGTGTGTGTGTGTGTGTGTGCGTGCGTGCGTGCGTGCGTACGTACGAAGCAGCTGAGCTGAGAAAGTAAAGGACAGGAGGGTGACCCTAGGGGTGCATGGAGGATGATTGAAAAATACGTACATTTTTTTAGAGACAATCAATGGATGGAGGACAGACAGGCGCTCAAATATCACCAGGGAAATTAGAGAGCTAGAGCCCAGGAGAGCCCTGCCATTGACCCAAGCTAATTAATTTCACTGTAGTTATCATTTCATTTCTGGCTCAAACCGAACAGTGCATTGACACTAGGACGCGACCTCGCGTGGTGAAACATCAGAAGCCATTCACTTTCAATGAAAGGAAAGAGAGAGAAGGGGAGTGGACGGACGGGGGACCATTGAGGGATGTCAGCATGGCCGTGGGAGCTGAACAAGGCGGGACTAAAGTGTTTTTTTATTTTTATGTATAATAATAATAATTAAAAACAAATACAAATACAAATAAATAAGGGCAGCAAGTAGCCTCCAGGGTGGCGCGTTGGGCCAGTAACTGAAAGGTTACTGGTTCAAATACCGGAGGAGACAAGGTGTAAAATCTGTCGCTGTGCCCTTGAGTGAGGCACGTAATGCTAATTGCTCCAGGGGTGCTGTACAATGGTGACCCTGACTGTGTCCCCACTCTCTGCGGGTGTCTCAGGGGGAGTTGTGATATGCAAGAAACACGTGTGTAACAGAACAAATATACCCCCCCCCCCAAAATTACAAATTATTTGAATCCTCCACGATATCTCGACGCAAGTGACTAATCGAAGATTACCCCTTTCTGGATTGGCTGATAATGACTGTTGATACGTAGCACTACCTAGCATTCTTGCTTGCACCCACATGCTGCTTGTATAGTGTAAATGGTAAGCATCTCTATGCCCCCCCCTGGATGGATGGATGACTGAGTCCCAGGGGGAATGGTGCCAAGATAGAGGAGGAAATTGGGTGTGAACTGAGCAGAGAGGGTATGGTGATAATGATAGATTTTCAGCACAAACACCAGCATCAAGTGGGAGTCAACGAGGTGTGTGTGTGTGTGTGTGTGTGTGTGTGTGTGTGTGTGTGTGTGTGTGTGTGTGTGTGTGTGTGTGTGTGTGTGCGCGCGGCAGGTATATGGGGTGGGGGATACGTACTCATGCGCGAGCATACACACACACAAACACATACATGCACGCAGGCACGCATACACACACACACAAACATACACACAAACACACTGACACACACACACACAAACATACACACAAACACACTGACACACACACACAAACACACTGACACACACACACACAAACATACACACAAACATACACACAAACACACTGACACACACACACACAAACATACACACAAACACACTGAACACACACACACACAAACACACACACAAACACACACACAAACACACTGACACACACACACACAAACATACACACAAACACACTGACACACACACACACAAACATACACACTGACACACACACACAAACATACACACAAACACACTGACACACACACACAACCATACACACAAACACACTGACACACACAAACATACACACTGACACACACACACAAACACACTGACACACACACACAAACACACTGACACACACACACACAAACATACACACTGACACACACACACAAACACACTGACACACACACACACACAAACACACTGAACACACACACAAACATACACACACAAACACACTGAACACACACACACACACAAACACACTGACACACACACACACAAACATACACACTGACACAAACATACACACTGACACACTGAACACACACACACACACAGCTAGGTTACAGTATGTTATGCACCTGTATCCTGTCCTCTGGAAGTTCAGTCTTCATGGAGAGCATCTCTCTGGCGTAAACATCAGGGTAGTGGGCCTCGTTGAAAGCCTTCTCCAACTCATCCAGCTGATCTGACGTGAATATAGTCCTGATAGAAACATTATAGAGGGGACACACACACAAACAAAGTTATTTTTGGTGACAAACATTTGCATAGCATTGAATTGTTCCTTCAAGTGTCAAGTCCATAAAAACTGGTCTCCCTTGTAAAAGAGGTATTCTGATCTCAATGGGACATCCTGGACAAATTAAAGGTTCACATATAAATAATATATATATTTTTTTTTTACACATTTGTCCTTAAATATATCTATTTCATGAAGTGCTGTGTACATCAAGCACAAGGCATCACACACTTTCTACTCTGAATCAAATCTAGGCTAATAACAGTTATTAGACAACAAATCTGTCGTTCTGCCCCTGAACAGGCAGTTAACCCACCCGTCATTGAAAATAAGAATTTGTTCTTAACTGACATGCCTCGTTAGATAAAAGTAAAATAAGCATGACATTTAGCTTGTTTGGTTCATATGGCAGTGGGGCACAAAACAAATTGATTTAATAATTCCAAAAATGAAAATGTTGATTTAGAAGAAAGAAATTAAATTTGAATTAAGTTTCATAAATCAATGACATTATCAGGACATAATTTACACATCATTATTTGTAGGCTACTTGTAGAATATACAGCATCAGAAATATTGACACTGTTATCCAAAGAAGAAAGATACTCTGCTTTATATTGTTTGTTGCAATTGTATCGAAAATGTCCACCTCTTGACTAATTATTCTAATATATATATATTTTCGAGGAATTCAAATCATGTAAGAAATCTATTTCAATTCATACTTGATAATTATTTGCTTATTTAGACGTTTTCGTTCAAATACATGTTGTTATAAAATTGAGGAATATTGTAGGCTATATTAATTAGAAAATGTCGCTTTCCAAATGCTTCACAAACAAGTTCTCACGGCATTTTGTTTACTTATATAAGCCTCAATGGCATACAGTTCAATTCAAAGACAGTGCGATAAATATTAGTTATATAGTTATCCTTCAGAGTTTTACCTGTGTCGTCTCTTCTTTCTGTTCTTGTTTTGGTTCATCGATGATTTGGAAAATGTCTTTTCACTGGAGGATATGTCATCTGAATCTGGAATTAAATAGCCATAGTTTATCATTAAATAAATAGCCACAGGTCTATTGCCAATACTATTACAATGTAATACTTATTAACTGTTATCGTACAGTGTAGAAATATGTTCAAAAACAGGATAAGAGAATTTGCAATCGTTAAGACAAAAATTACATTTTCAATTTACAATTTATAAAAACATAAAAACATAAACATTCAAATTAAAATAATTAAATATATGTCAAATCAATTGCTTATTTTCTACTTAAAATATATATACTTTTAGAATGTATAGGTCTATACGCTAGCCTATAGTTTACACATTTACCAGAGCAGCTTGCGGAGTAGTGCGCATCAAGCTGTCCCATTGCCCTGGCCCCGTTGAGCGGCTGAAGGTGAACACTCTGCGCCTCCTGTAACACCTCCAGAAAGGCAGGCTGGCTGTAAAACGAATGAATTCCTCCTCCTGGACCAATAATTCCCATCCCAATCCCGACTCCCGCCGAGTCCAAAGCCGATCTAGCCGCCAGAAGGTGCGCTCTGTGCGGCAAAGATTCCAATGGACGCCGCGTAACCGCGGGTGGCTCCTTATTCAAACCCAGAATCTCCTGGATTCCGAATCCTGTGCACTTGTGCGTCGTAGTCAAACGCATTTTTTGACGGTTGTTGCTGGAGTCCGGATCCCACAAGGTTTAGAGGCGAATACTTTTTTCCCCCAGTTTATTCAAAAAAAGTCTGAAAGAACAGTCACCTTCTTTTTTCCCCGTTATGACGTCAGACTGTTCTCTCTGATGGTGTACCCTGATTGGTTCCCTGATTGGCTCCGATTTTTTTTTTTAATCCGACAGGTTCCTCGTTTCTCTCGGCCAATCACCACAGAGAGAACTTTAACGCCGACAGAACACAGGGGTCGAGCGATTCTTTCGTGACGGCAGATCGATTAAAATGGAAATACATTGGAAGACTTGGGTTCTGTTTAGACTCAAGGCATTTCCAGACAACATGGTTTATTAGACCACCACCATTTTTGCCACCTTCACTGTGGTTCACAAAATAATGTACTTTTCTCTTGACATACTTCTTCTTCTCTATTTGAAGTTATTAAGTGGTTTATTCTGTTCAACTGAGTTGAACATCGATACATCCTTCAACATTGTTATGTTTTCTGTCTGAGTTTAACGAAATGATGGATTATATGCATGTATGCATTTGGTAAAGTAGACTAACAATGAATCATGCTTTTACATGAGATGACGCTTGAAGGGATGAGTTCATTCTAAACTATATCAAGTATCCAATTATGAAGCACATAAATTAATAAGAAGGTAAACCATTACTTTTTTTTAATGCTGCGATATAGTTGCCTGTCTACCCAAACTCCTTGCTCTGGCCAAACGCTATACCACGCACACGGATGTTAGTTACTTCACCACAATGAGTCTGGATCTGAGTAGCCTACCTCCCTGACGATTTCTAGAATGGAAATACATTCTAGGATGGTCTGATTGGTGCCAGAAACCGATGGGGTTGGGCCAGAGCCAGAACACATGGGGTTTGAAAATGAGTCATTGTCTTTGATACTCTAATTGGTTAGAGATGATCCAATCACTGATGACTTTGTTTTGTACATCACCGCAAAGGACATCATTGATGGCAGTCTCAGACTGAACTATGCGTCGAGCAGCGGAATAATTCAGTTTGAGTTGTCAGGCAAGCGATAAAGACTATCCAAACATCTATTCTGTATAGTCTACTTAATTTTCATCTAATTGTTTCAGGTTTCTCTCAGGGATGAAGTGATATTCAGTATAATTGAATCTCAAAGATACTTTCAAAACAATTCCCTACAAATGACTCTCGCTGTCCAATCATGACCGTTCAACTGAACCCTGAACTCAATAAATGGCCGCAACTGATTGAGTAAAACCTTTAATCAATAAATCAATCAATACAAACAATGGTCGGGGTATTACTTTCACTGTAGCCCGGGCTCTCCATCTGTCTACCCCTGTCTAGATGATTTCAGGGCTTTAATCTCGCAGCCATCGAGTCGTAAAGTATCCAACCAGCCGGATAAAACCGGATAAAACGGTTTAATTTGAACATGGTTTGGTCTCTGGCTGACTGGCTCTGAAAATCATATCGTCCCCGTGTCCGTAATATAGAACAAAATATGACACAATGTTACACAATATTGAAACTGGAAAATGACCAATATATTAATCTATGGTTGTATTGTATATTTGGTATTTTCTCTAGTAAGGAAGAAAAAAACAATAAAGGAAAAAACATGTTGTTAATATTGTTATTATTATTATTATTATTATTATTATTATTATTATTCAGCAATACAACATTTAATAATTGTAAGGCTACATTTAGTTATGTCTGTCATAATTCCAGTGCTTTTTGTGTCTTGTTGTGTTTCGATTTGTAGGTATAACTTGACTGGATTTTTATATAGGCTATTTGACCTTAATCCGACTAAGAAGATGATGAAAATGCACATTCTTTAATCTTGATTAATTAATTAATTGGCCAACCACTGATTTAGCCTATCAAATAAAGAATAAAAAAAACTTCTAGTTCTTAATTCCAAAAACACCACTAGAACTAAAATGGCGGGTCCCAAATTCAGCCAGTTTATAGCCAGTTTACAGACTAACTCATTTATTTGTTAAAAAGGCACGCAATAAACATTAATCCTTAACGTCTAATCATGTGGCTAAGGCGAGCGATTTGCAAATTGTAATTCGTTTAGCATACTAAGTGTTTTATCTTCGGTGTTCAGAATGCGTCAGTCTGCACATCTGTTGGAGTTGCCGTTTTTACTGACAGGTCACGTGATTAAGAGGACAACGTGTTGAGAGTGTTTAGGACACACACACACACACGCACGCACACACACAAACAACTGACTTTACAGTAATACCCTACAATTACCACAAATAATGAAGGAAATTATTAAATGTTTCTTATAGAGAGATGTTGATGATATTTCACCACATTAATATAACTTATAGGACTATGGAGTGTATGAATTAATAAAGAAAGGATGATGTTGATTTGAAAAATTCAATCCCATTTCGAAAATGATGCTGACGACCCTTGACAGCATGGTCAAACAAAGACACCCTAAAAGCTTAGAGGTTTTATTATCAAGTCAAAGATATCTTGAGTTTTATTCCATTCACCTCCTTCTCATGATAATACATGTTTTGTAACCGTTTTTGTCGTTTTAAATGGAGGAGATATTTTGCGAAAATTAAAAATCCCCATTTGATTTGCTCGGTAAGAGTGGGAAATAACCCCTCGTTTAATTTTACATAACTAATCCTTTCAAATCCGCTATTATTCAATTAAGGCGGAGTTTGATTCGCTCATAGATCATTTCTGGCACACTTTTGGACATCTGGACACGTAATTATGTCGAGGACAGATACAATTCATGGAAATGAGCAGACGCCTTTCGATGGAGGCAGGAGATAACACCGACCTTATCAAAGTGCCATGTGGCAATGCATAAATAAATCCGTGATTTATCCTGGACCCGTTTTGGCGTCGCAGGTCACGCGTCAGGCTGTCAATCTAGAACCGCGCGTGTGGGATGTTGTGATGGTGGGCTGCTGCCGCTACATCACCAAACCACGCAGTGTGCATTGCGTGACACGATTTGCCTCAGCATTCAGGAAACAGCCGTGCACATAATGTGGGAAATATTATAAATAGCTGCCAGAATTCTTTTCACGCGCACTTGCACACAAATGCATAATGAAGAAAGATACTCCATGAGAATCCCGTTTGATCCGAGCTATGGTTTTATACTATTGGGAGACGTGAAAACCTGTTAAAATTCCACAGGCATTTCAATACCAACAGTATACAGGTCACAAGGTATATTTTATACTAGGCTATAGGCTACTATTTTTCACCATCCCAGAAAGCAAAATGGCATTGAAAATACATATTTTCCAGATGTTGACATCACATGTATTTCAGGTACTGAATGAAAGGTTATAAGACGTTGAAAACACGTATTTTCCGGAAGTTGAAATCAGATGCATTTTAGGTGCTGAAGGAAAGGTAAAAATACAGATTTTCTGTCCTTCGAAAATATGTATTTTCCGGACATTGAAAATATGTCATTTACAGACATTGAAAATATGTATTTTTCGGTCATATTCTATGGCTAAATTAACAGTGGTATACATTCTTAATTAAGTATATCAGAATAATAATTTCCACATCTCTTAATAAGAAAGAGGAGCCACCTGAAGACTGCAACAAAATATGTATTGTTGCTCCCATCTGTCACATGCACTAATGTTAGCTTTTCAAACGGTTTAAAACGGCCAGTGGTGATGTTTAAAGTACTCCAACATACACACTAAACCAACAGACAACTTCAACAACAAAAAACATTCTGAGTAACAGTTACATATTTTTTGTTCTTGCCATGACTGTAATATGTTGTTGTTTCTCTACCTTAGTTGAATGCACTGACTGTAAATCACTCTGGATAAGAACATCTGCTGAATGACCAAAATGTAAATGTAAAAATAACACTTGCAAAGAATGCTGGGCATTATTCTAATGAGCTCCACCCAAACAAGTACAAATTTGGTTGGTGCGGACAAGATCCAAATCTAAACTAATCATAGACATCTAGGCTATTTTTTACTAGTTTGAACATTACAGTACAGTAGAGCACAGTAGAACCAGTGGTGGAAAAAGTAACCAATTGTCATACTTGAGTAAAAGTAAAGATACCTTCATAGAAAATGACTTAAGTAAAAGTGAAAGTCGCCCAGTACAATTCAACTTGAGTAAAAGTCTAAAAGTATTTGGTTTTTTAAATATACTTAAGTATCAAAAGTAGAAATAAAAGCATAAATAATTTCAAATTCCTTATATTGAACAAACCATACTGTACCATTTTCTTGTTTTTTAAATTTATGGACAGCCAGGGGCACGCTCCAACACTCAGACATCATTTACAGATAGCCAGGGGCACGCTCCAACACTCAGACATAATTTACAGATAGCAAGGGGAACGCTCCAACACTCAGACATCATTTACAGATAGCCAGGGGAACACTCCAACACTCAGACATAATTTACAGATAGCCAGGGGCACGCTCCAACACTCAGACATAATTTACAGATAGCCAGGGGCACACTCCAACACTCAGACATCATTTACAGATAGCCAGGGGCACGCTCCAACACTCAGACATAATTTACAGATAGCCAGGGGCACAGTTCAACACTCAGACATCATTTACAGATAGCCAGGGGCACAGTTCAACACTCACATCATTTACAAATAGCCAGGGGCACAGTTCAACACTCACATCATTACAGATAGCCAGGGGCACAGTTCAACACTCAGACATCATTTACAGATAGCCAGGGGCAGAGTTCAACACTCAGACATCATTTACAGATAGCCAGGGGCACAGTTCAACACTCACATCATTTACAAATAGCCAGGGGCACAGTTCAACACTCACATCATTACAGATAGCCAGGGGCACAGTTCAACACTCAGACATCATTTACAGATAGCCAGGGGCACAGTTCAACACTCAGACATCATTTACAGATAGCCAGGGGCACAGTTCAACACTCAGACATCATTTACAGATAGCCAGGGGCACAGTTCAACACTCAGACATCATTTACAGATAGCCAGGGGCACAGTTCAACACTCAGACATCATTTACAGATAGCCAGGGGCACAGTTCAACACTCAGACATCATTTACAAATGAAGCATCTGTTTAGTGAGTCTGCCAGATCAGAGGCAGTATGACCAGGGATGTTCTCTGTTTAGTGAGTCCTCCAGATCAGAGGCAGTAGAGATGACCAGGGATGTTCTCTGTTTAGTGAGTCCACCAGATCAGAGGCAGTAGGGATGACCAGGGATGTTCTCTGTTTAGTGAGTCCTCCAGATCAGAGGCAGTAGAGATGACCAGGGATGTTCTCTGTTTAGTGAGTCATCCAGATCAGAGGCAGTAGGGATGACCAGGGATGTTCTCTGTTTAGTGAGTCCTCCAGATCAGAGGCAGTAGGGACGACCAGGGATGTTCTCTGTTTAGTGAGTCCTCCAGATCAGAGGCAGTAGGGATGACCAGGGATGTTCTCTGTTTAGTGAGTCCTCCAGATCAGAGGCAGTAGGGATGACCAGGGATGTTCTCTGTTTAGTGAGTCCTCCAGATCAGAGGCAGTAGAGATGACCAGGGATGTTCTCTGTTTAGTGAGTCCTCCAGATCAGAGGCAGTAGGGATGACCAGGGATGTTCTCTGTTTAGTGAGTCCTCCAGATCAGAGGCAGTAGGGATGACCAGGGATGTTCTCTGTTTAGTGAGTCCTCCAGATCAGAGGCAGTAGGGATGACCAGGGATGTTCTCTGTTTAGTGAGTCCTCCAGATCAGAGGCAGTAGAGATGACCAGGGATGTTCTCTGTTTAGTGAGTCCAAAAGATCAGAGACAGTGGGGATGACCAGGGATGTTCTCTTGATAAGTGCGTGAATTTGACCATTTTCCTGTCCTGTTAAGCATTCAAAATGTAACAAATACTTTTGGGTGTCAGGGAAAATGTAGAGAGTAAAAAATACATTATTTTCTTCAGGAATGTAGTGAAGTAAAAGTGAAAGTTGTCAAAAATAGAAATAATAAAGTAAAGTACAGATACTTCCAAAAATTACTTAAATAGTACTTTAAAGTATGTTTACCTACTTTACACCACTGAGTAAAACACAGTAGAGTACACTACAGTACAGGACAGTATAATTTAATTTAGTAGAGTACAGCAGAGTAGAGTACAATACAGTATAGTTTATGTCAGTAGAGTAGGGTACAGTAGAGTACAGTACAGTATAGTTTATGTCAGTAGAGTAGGGTACAGTAGAGTACAGTACAGTATAGTTTATGTCAGTAGAGTACAGTACAGTTTAGTTCAGTAGAGGACAGTACGGTTTATTTCAGTAGAATAGAGGACAGTACAGTTTATTTCAGTAGAGTAGAGGACAGTACAGGTTAGTTCAGTAGAGGACAGTTTAATTCAGTAGACGACAGTACTATTTCAGTAGAGTAGAGGACAGTTTAGTTCAGTAAAGTAGAGGACAGTTTAGTTCAGTAGAGGACAGTACAGTTTAGTTCAGTAGAGGACAGTTTAGTTCAGTAGAGTAGAGGACAGTTTAGTTCAGTAGAATAGAGGACAGTTTAGTTCAGTAGAGTAGAGGACGGTACAGTTTACTTCAGTAGAGTAGAGGACAGTACGGTTTAGTTCAGTAGAGTAGAGGACATTACAGTTTAGTTCAGTAGAGTAGAGTGGAGGACATTACAGTTTAGTTCAGTAGAGTAGAGGACATTACAGTTTAGTTCAGTAGAGTAGAGGACATTACAGTTTAGTTCAGTAGAGTAGAGGACATTACAGTTTAGTTCAGTAGAGTAGAGGACATTACAGTTTAGTTCAGTAGAGTAGAGGACATTACGGTTTAGTTCAGTAGAGTAGAGGACATTACAGTTTAGTTCAGTAGAGTAGAGGACATTACAGTTTAGTTCAGTAGAGTAGAGGACAGTACAGTTTAGTTCAGTAGAGTAGAGGACATTACAGTTTAGTTCAGTAGAGTAGAGGACATTACAGTTTAGTTCAGTAGAGTAGAGGACATTACAGTTTAGTTCAGTAGAGTAGAGGACATTACAGTTTAGTTCAGTAGAGTAGAGGACATTACGGTTTAGTTCAGTAGAGTAGAGGACATTACAGTTTAGTTCAGTAGAGTAGAGGACATTACAGTTTAGTTCAGTAGAGTAGAGGACATTACAGTTTAGTTCAGTAGAGTAGAGGACATTACGGTTTAGTTCAGTAGAGTAGAGGACATTACAGTTTAGTTCAGTAGAGTAGAGGACATTACGGTTTAGTTCAGTAGAGTAGAGGACATTACAGTTTAGTTCAGTAGAGTAGAGGACATTACAGTTTAGTTCACTGCGCCACCCGGGAGGCCCTTACTTATCCTATTTCTATGCACACCGTGGCTCCTATTATGCACAACCAGAATGACAGAGGACGTGTTCGAGCAGATCACCTTTCAAAGTATGTTGCATTATGGGGATGAAAATTGTCCGACTTGCACCTGCACCTGCACCTGCACCTGCCTACCTGCCGACTTGCACCTGCACCTGCCTACCTGCCGACTTGCACATGTTGACTTTACACAAACCATGTGATCAAAGGTCATGAAGTTTTGACTTCGGTCGACTGCATGTCTCTGCAGTTGCTCTTCGCCAACGTTATCCTGCAGCCATCGCCTGCGTTTTGGAAGGCTCTGTTTATCAACCAATCATTGAGGTATTTTTGTTCGACCCACATGAATGTGACCAAAGACGTGACTGAAACAGGAAACAGGAAACAACTTTGCTGCAATTCATGTAGATGGATTTTGTAACACATGAATGTGATATTTGAGGCTCTCTACCATTTGATGTATCAAATCAAATCAAAATGTGTTGTAGCACACACAAATGACTTCAGTTTGAGAGTATGTGATAAGGGGGGTTGGAGAGACATGTGTGTCTTTGAACATTATAAAGAAAAACCTTTAATGAACAATGGCAACTGCTGACAATGTGAATCAGAGCCGTGCTGTTGGAAAACCGTTAGTTATACAGCTGTCGCAGATGCACCCCTGACTTTACACCTTAACTTTGATCTACAGTAGATTGCTACAGCTTTACCATATATATATATATATATATATATATATATATATATATATATATATATATATATATATACACACACACACACAGTGGGGCAAAAAAGTATTTAGTCAGCCACCAATTGTGCAAGTTCTCCCACTTAAAAAGATGAGAGAGGCCTGTAATTTTCACCATAGGTACACTTCAACTATGACAGACAAAATGAGGAAAACAAATCCTGAAAATCACATTGTAGGATTTTTTATGAATTTATCTGCAAATTATGGTGGAAAATAAGTATTTGGTCAATAACAAAAGTTTATTTCAATACTTTGTTATATACCCTTTTTGGCAATGACAGAGGTCAAACGTTTTCTGTAAGTCTTCACAAGGTTTTCACACACTGTTGCTGGTATTTTGGCCCATTCCTCCATGCAGATCTCCTCTAGAGCAGTGATGTTTTGGGGCTGTTGCTGGGCAACACAGACTTTCAACTCCCTCCAAAGATTTTCTATGGGGTTGATTTTCTATGGGGCGGTGTGTTTGGAATCATTGTCATGCTGAAAGACCCAGCCACGTTTCATCTTCAATGCCCTTGCTGATGGAAGGAGGTTTTCACTCAAAATCTCACGATACATGGCCCCATTCATTCTTTCCTTTACACGGATCAGTCGTCCTGGTCCCTTTGCAGAAAAACAGCCCCAAAGCATGATGTTTCCACCCCCATGCTTCACAGTAGGTATGGTGTTCTTTGGATGCAACTCAGCATTCTTTGTCCTCCAAACACGACGAGTTGAGTTTTTACCAAAAAGTTCTATTTTGGTTTCATCATATGACATTCTCCCAATCTTCCTCTGGATCATCCAAATGCTCTCTAGCAAACTTAAGACGGGCCTGGACATGTACTGGCTTAAGCAGGGGGACACATCTGGCACTGCAGGATTTGAGTCCCTGGCGGAGTAGTGTGTTACTGATGGTAGGCTTTGTTACTTTGGTCCCAGCTCTCTGCAGGTCATTCACTAGGTCCCCCCGTGTGGTTCTGGGATTTTTGCTCACCGTTCTTGTGATCATTTTGACCCCACGGGGTGAGATCTTGCGTGGAGCCCCAGATCGAGGGAGATTATCAGTGGTCTTGTATGTCTTCCATTTCCTAATAATTGCTCCCACAGTTGATTTCTTCAAACCAAGCTGCTTACCTATTGCAGATTCAGTCTTCCCAGCCTGGTGCAGGTCTACAATTTTGTTTCTGGTGTCCTTTGACAGCTCTTTGGTCTTGGCCATAGTGGAGTTTGGAGTGTGACTATTTGAGGTTGTGGACAGGTGTCTTTTATACTGATAACAAGTTCAAACAGGTGCCATTAATACAGATAACGAGTGGAGGACAGAGGAGCCTCTTAAAGAAGAAGTTACAGGTCTGTGAGAGCCAGAAATCTCGCTTGTTTGTAGGTGACCAAATACTTATTTTCCACCATCATTTGCAAATAAAGGAATTAAAAATCCTACAATGTGATTTTCTGGATTTTTTTTTCTCATTTTGTCTGTCATAGTTGAAGTGTACATATGATGAAAATGACAGGCCTCTCTCATCTTTTTAAGTGGGAGAACTTGCACAATTGGTGGCTGACTAAATACTTTTTTGCCCCACTGTATATATATATATATATATTTACAAAAAGATATGGATTGGAAATGATGCAGACAGTACAATCTATCTGCAATTTTAAAGCTGATCTATCCCCCCAAAATAAACTAAAAATACAAAAAAGAAAGACCCACTGATCCATGCATGAGAGCACCAACTATTCCGGACGACTGTGTGAGTAGGACAGGAACCTTCCCGCTAGAAAATTCTGGCATTTGATTGCCAATATGCAGAGGGAGTTGAAAAGAGAACACACAAAAGGCTGTTGTATAAAACACCTGTCCCGGATTACATCTTCAAACTAAGGGCAGTGACGCTTTCATATCAGTCTCTGGTATTGCTGTTCAGACATTTGCCCTGAACAAATTTTTTTACCTCTGTCCTCCTCAGTTTCTTTATGTTTGAGGCAGCCTTTCTCTGGTCTCGCCGTTTATATTTCAGGGAGTTGACACGGACTTCTGGACGTCCAAGTCGGCCAAGCATTGGTTCGGGAAGTTGGCCATCTTGTACATAAAAGCAGTGTTTCCATCCATTCCATCCGCGGTGGGATGCCTTCTCTCTCAAACAAGGGTTGGTCTTTGTTAAAGCTTCAGCCGCCTCGTCTAATTGGGAGTCGTTGGGGAATGCTGTGTACTGTACTTGATTATTTTCTCTGCCGTGCCTTCAACAATGTCAGATTTCAGCATTGGAACCAGAGATAAAGTTCCATTCGCACTGAAATCAGCATTTCCCCTTTCAAGCAGTATCTCTGTAAAAAAAATGTGCATGAACACACCTTAACTATATCGAAACAAATTTTAAACTTATAGTAATAATAATCACAATAGATAGATTCAATTCCCAGTAATCTGATGGGTGACATTATTAAGCTATTGATTGTCAATTGTGAATGAAGTATTCAGCACCCAGGATAGCGCCTAGTGCGTCTTCGCTCATCTGATAGGTTACAGGTAGGCCTAGGCCAATTGTGGAGCTCCATGGTGCTGAATGGACAGGACAGGACAGGACGGTGGGGTGGGGGTGGGGGGGGGGGGGCTCTGATACATTCTGTGGAGGAATTCAGACATGTTGGTGGCACCAGAGCCATATATTTACAGATAGATCCCTCCGTCCTTCCACCTGCCCACCCCCCTCCCTCCGCCACCCTTACCCCCCCCCAACCTCCCTCCCTCCATCCCTCCCTCCCTCCCTCCGTCACCCTTACCTTCCACCCCCCACCCCCCCAACCTCCCTTCACCACCCTCCCTCTCTCCCTCTAGACTGGGCCATTACGGAGTAATTGTTATTTAATAGATTAAACATTCATGCTGGTCCAATCCCCAGAGAGGGGAGACAACATCCTCCCCACTATTCTCACCCAGTCCTCTACCACACACACACACACACACACACACACACACACACACACACACACACACACACACACACACACACACACACACACACACACACACCTCGTTGACTCCCACTTGATGCTGGTGTTTGTGCTGAAAATTCAATTACCCAGTTATTGATATGTCTGGGTGGGGTGCTGCCATGCGAACATGGGGGATGATTTCCCAGGAGGCAACACGTCTATGCCTGGATCTATCTTATCATTTTACTCATCGCCACAGCACCGCAGAAAGGACATAAGGAGAGGTCTCACACTTACACACAAACATGAATGCACACACGGGGGAGGGAGGGGGGAGGGGGGAGGAGGGACACAGAGATAGAGAGTCTGGTACCTCTCCCAGGGCCCCCACAGGTTAGCCACGTGTCTACAGAAAGACATCCCGAGGCCCCCACAGGTTAGCCATGTGTTCTAACATCCCGAGGCCCCCACAGGTTAGCCATGTGGCATAGCATCCCGGGGCCACCACAGGTTAGCCATGTGGCATAGCATCCCAAGGACCCACAGGTTAGCCATGTGTCCTAGCATCTCGAGTCCACCACAGGTTAGCCATGTGTCCTAGCATCTCGAGGCCACCACAGGTTAGCCATGTCTCCTAGCATCTCGAGGCCACCACAGGTTAGCCATGTGGCCTAGCATCCCGAGGCCACCACAGGTTAGCCATGTGGCCTAGCATCCCGAGGTCACCACAGGTTAGCCATGTGTCCTAGCATCTCGAGGCCACCACAGGTTAGCCATGTCTCCTAGCATCTCGAGGCCACCACAGGTTAGCCATGTGGCCTAGCATCCCGAGGCCACCACAGGTTAGCCATGTGGCCTAGCATCCCGAGGCCACCACAGGTTAGCCATGTGGCCTAGCATCCCGAGGCCACCACAGGTTAGCCATGTGGCCTAGCATCCCGAGGCCACCACAGGTTAGCCATGTGGCCTAGCATCCTGAGGCCACCACAGGTTAGCCATGTGTCTACAGAAAGACATCCCGAGGCCACCACAAGTTAGCCATGTGGCCTAGCATCACGAGGCCACCACAGGTTAGCCATGTGTCCTAGCATCCCGAGGCCCCCACAGGTTAGCCATGTGGCCTAGCATCCCGAGGCCACCACAAGTTAGCCATGTGGCCTAGCATCCTGAGTCCACCACAGGTTAGCCATGTGGCCTAGCATCACGAGGCCACCACAGGTTAGCCATGTGGCCTAGCATCACGAGGCCACCACAGGTTAGCCATGTGGCCTAGCATCACGAGGCCACCACAGGTTAGCCATGTGTCCTAGCATCGCGAAGGCCCCAGAGGTTGCAGCTGATCTTCCTCTAGTCAAAGCCCTCATCTCTGTCCTCCCTGGGGACCATGGTCCAATGATAAAAAGGCCTATAGCTAAGGCTGTGTGGGTGTATGGAGGGGGGGGGGGGGGGGGGGGGGATGTGCATCTCATGACAGCAGCTGGACCTGCCAAACCCTCCACACGCCAGTGAACCCCCATGGGACTGGATAGATAGAGGAAGGGAGGTATGGTGGGCTAGGGTGTAGGTGTCTACTGGGGCGATGATGTTTGTTAAACGGACTCTACCCACACAGCAAATTTGTAGGTGTTAAAATCTTGGTGTTGAGGTAAAACGTGTTATATCTGGGTGTTTACTGTAGTGGGGTTAATACCAGGGGGTTAATACCAGGGGGATAATACCAGGGGGATAATACCAGGGGATTATTACCAGGGGGTTAATACCAGGGGGTTAATACCAGGGGGATAATACCAGGGGGATAATACCAGGGGGTTAGCCACAGGTTAGCCATGTGTCCTAGCATCTCGAGGCCACCACAGGTTAGCCATGTGTCTCAGCATCTCGAGGCCACCACAGGTTAGCCATGTCTCCTAGCACATGGACATGGTTAATACCAGGGGGTTAATACCAGGGGGATAATACCAGGGGGATAATAACAGGGGGATAATACCAGGGGGTTATTACCAGGGGGTTAATACCAGGGGGATAACACCAGGGGGTTAATACCAGGGGGATAATACCAGGGGGATAATAACAGGGGGATAATACCAGGGGGTTATTACCAGGGGGTTAAAACCAGGGGGATAACACAAGGGTAATAACAGGGGGTTAATTAATACCAGTGGGTTGACACCATTGGGATTGAAATTGACACCACATGCAGTGAATAAATGAAGTGTTATTTGAATCACAGTGGAATCAACACAGCGTGGCGTTGTCGTTACTCCACTGTGTTGAGTTCGTAATAAAATGGTGGTCCGATAGTCCAGGATTATGAAGAAAAACATTAAGATCCACAACATTTATTCCATATGGGACAAAACTAAGTCCAGAGTATGACTGTGAAAATATAGGAGAGCCACACACTCTAGGAGCTCAGATGCAAAAATGTAATTACCAACGTTTCGACAGCCAAGCTGTCTTCATCAGGGTAAAATCACCAACACTGCGGGAGGACTCGTTCATATACAGTCGGGCAAAAAAGTATTTAGTCAGCCAACAATTGTGCAAGTTGAGTTCATTTCTGTTATCTCTCTGAGTGTAAAATATGTGGGAGGGGCAACATTATCATATTGACCAGTATGCTTTGTTGCAGGTAGATTTTTTCTGAATAGTTTGTTGTAATATCAATGTTTCTGCATGGACATTGATTGATTTTTTAATGAATCGTATACGATAGAAAGATACTGTGCATTCGGAAAGTATTCAGACCCCTTCACTTTTTCACCAGTTTGTTACGTAACAGCCTTTTTCTAAAATGGATTACATTATTTTAATTCATTAAATTATACTCATCAATCTACATACAATACCTCACAATTAAAAAGTGAAAACAGGATTGTAAAAATGTTTTGTAAATGTACTAAAAACAAAAAGCAGAAATACCTTATTTACGTAAGTATTCAGACCCTTTGCTATGAGACTCGAAATTGAGCTCAGCTGCATCCTGTTTCCATTGATCATCCTTGAGATGTTTCTACAACTTGATTGGAGACCACAAGTGGTAAATTCAATTGGTTGGACATGATTTGGAATGGCATACACCTGCCTATACAAGGTCTCACAGTTGACAGTGCAAGTCAGAACAAAAATCAAGCCATGAGTTCGAAGGAATTGTCCATAGAGCTACGAGACAAGATTGTTTTGAGGCAAAGATCTGGGGAAGCGTACCAAAACATTTCAGCAGCATTGAAGGTTTTCAAGAACACAGTGATCTCCATCTTTCTTAAATGGAAGAAGTTTGGAACCATCAAGACTTTTCATAGAGTTGGCTTCCCGGCAATACTGAGCAATCGGGGGAGAACAGCCGTAGTCAGGGAGGTGACCAAGAACCCGATGGTCACTCTGACAAAAGCTCCAGAGTTCCTCTGTGGAGATGGGAGAACCTTCCAGAAGGACAACCTTCTCTGCAGCACTCCACCAATCAGGCCTTTATGGTACAGTGGCAAGACGGAAGCCACTCCTCAGTAAAAAGGCATGACAGCCCGCTAGGAGTTTGCCAAAAGGCACCTAAAGGACTCTCAGACCATGAGAAACAAGAATCTCTGGTCTGATGAAATGTTTTGAACGTTTTGGCCTGAATGCCACGTCTGGAGGAAACCTGGCACCGTCCCTACGGTGAAGCATGGTGGCGGCAGCATCATGCTGTGGGGATGTTTTTCAGCAGCAGGGTCTGGGAGACTAGTCAGGATTGAGGGAAAGATGAACAGAGCAAAGTACAGAGAGATCCTTGATGAAAACCTGCCCCAGAGCGCTCAGGTCCTCAGACTGTGGCGAAGGTTCACCTTCCAACAGGACAACGACTCTAAGGACAAAACCAAGACCAAGACCAAGGCTTTGGGACAGGTCTCTGAATGTCCTTGTGGGACCCAGCCAGAGCCCGGACTTGAACCCAATCGAACATCTCTGCAGAGACCTGAAAATAGCTGTGCAGCGACGCTACTCACCTGACAGAGCTTGATAGGATCTGCAGAGAAGAATGGGAGAAACTCCACAAATACAGGTGTGCCAAGTCCATAACTAAAGGCTGAGGATAACCAACTAGTCCATAACTAAAGGCTGAGGGATAACTAGTCCATAACTAAAGGCTGAGGGATAACTAACTAGTCCATAACTAAAGGCTGAGGGATAACTAGTCCATAACTAAAGGCTGAGGGATAACTAACTAGTCCATAACTAAAGGCTGAGGGATAACTAGTCCATAACTAAAGGCTGAGTGATAACTAACTAGTCCATAACTAAAGGCTGAGGGATAACTAGTCCATAACTAAAGGCTGAGGGATAACTAGTCCATAACTAAAGGCTGAGGGATAACTAGTCCATAACTAAAGGCTGAGGGATAACTAGTCCATAACTAAAGGCTGAGGGATAACTAACTAGTCCATAACTAAAGGCTGAGGGATAACTAGTCCATAACTAAAGGCTGAGTGATAACTAACTAGTCCATAACTAAAGGCTGAGGGATAACTAGTCCATAACTAAAGGCTGAGGGATAACTAGTCCATAACTAAAGGCTGAGGGATAACTAGTCCATAACTAAAGGCTGAGGGATAACTAGTCCATAACTAAAGGCTGAGTGATAACTAACTAGTCCATAACTAAAGGCTGAGGGATAACTAGTCCATAACTAAAGGCTGAGGGATAACTAGTCCATAACTAAAGGCTGAGGGATAACTAACTAGTCCATAACTAAAGGCTGAGGGATAACTAGTCCATAACTAAAGGCTGAGGGATAACTAGTCCATAACTAAAGGCTGAGGGATAACTAGGTCATAACTAAAGGCTGAGTGATAACCAACTAGTCCATAACTAAAGGCTGAGGGATAACTAGTCCATAACTAAAGGCTGAGGGATAACTAGGTCATACCTAAAGGCTGAGTGATAACTAACTAGTCCATGACTAAAGGCTGATGATAACTAGGTCATAACTAAAGGCTGAGTGATAACCAACTAGGCCATAAAGGGTTATTAACATTTAATTGAAACACATTCACTTTAGCAGTTAACACAGAACAGATTTATGTTGCTTTCCCCTCAACACAGAACAGATTTATGTTGCTTTCCCCTCAATACAGAACAGATTTATGTTGCTTTCCCCTCAACACAGAACAGATTTATGTTGCTTTCCCCTCAACACAGAACAGATTTATGTTGCTTTCCCCTCAACACAGAACAGATTTATGTTGCTTTCCCCTCAACACAGAACAGATTTATGTTGCTTTCCCCTCAACACAGAACAGATTTATGTTGCTTTCCCCTCAACACAGAACAGATTTATGTTGCTTTCCCCTCAACACAGAACAGATTTATGTTGCTTTCCCCTCAACACAGAACAGATTTATGTTGCTTTCCCCTCACACAGAACAGATTTATGTTGCTTTCCCCTCAACACAGAACAGATTTATGTTGCTTTCCCCTCAACACAGAACAGATTTATGTTGCTTTCCCCTCAACACAGAACAGATTTATGTTGCTTTCCCCTCAACACAGAACAGATTTATGTTGCTTTCCCCTCAACACAGAACAGATTTCTGTTGCTTTCCCCTCAACACAGAACAGATTTATGTTGCTTTCCCCTCAACACAGAACAGATTTATGTTGCTTTCCCCTCAACACAGAACAGATTTATGTTGCTTTCCCCTCAACACAGAACAGATTTATGTTGCTTTCCCCTCAACACAGAACAGATTTATGTTGCTTTCCCCTCAACACAGAACAGATTTATGTTGCTTTCCCCTCAACACAGAACAGATTTATGTTGCTTTCCCCTCACACAGAACAGATTTATGTTGCTTTCCCCTCAACACAGAACAGATTTATGTTGCTTTCCCCTCAACACAGAACAGATTTATGTTGCTTTCCCCTCAACACAGAACAGATTTATGTTGCTTTCCCCTCAACACAGAACAGATTTATGTTGCTTTCCCCTCAACACAGAACAGATTTATGTTGCTTTCCCCTCAACACAGAACAGATTTATGTTGCTTTCCCCTCAACACAGAACAGATTTATGTTGCTTTCCCCTCAACACAGAACAGATTTATGTTGCTTTCCCCTCAACACAGAACAGATTTATGTTGCTTTCCCCTCACACAGAACAGATTTATGTTGCTTTCCCCTCAACACAGAACAGATTTATGTTGCTTTCCCCTCAACACAGAACAGATTTATGTTGCTTTCCCCTCAACACAGAACAGATTTATGTTGCTTTCCCCTCAACACAGAACAGATTTATGTTGCTTTCCCCTCAACACAGAACAGATTTATGTTGCTTTCCCCTCACCACACAACAGATTTATGTTGCTTTCCCCTCAACACAGAACAGATTTATGTTGCTTTCCCTCAACACAGAACAGATTTATGTTGTTTTCCCCTCAACACAGAACAGATTTATGTTGCTTTCCCTCAACACAGAACAGATTTATGTTGCTTTCCCCTCAACACAGAACAGATTTATGTTGCTTTCCCCTCAACACAGAACAGATTTATGTTGCTTTCCCTCAACACAGAACAGATTTATGTTGCTTTCCCTCAACACAGAACAGATTTATGTTGCTTTCCCCTCAACACAGAACAGATTTATGTTGCTTTCCCTCAACACAGAACAGATTTATGTTGCTTTCCCCTCAACACAGAACAGATTTATGTTGCTTTCCCCTCAACACAGAACAGATTTATGTTGCTTTCCCCTCAACACAGAACAGATTTATGTTGCTTTCCCCTCAACACAGAACAGATTTATGTTGCTTTCCCCTCAACACAGAACAGATTTATGTTGCTTTCCCCTCAACACAGAACAGATTTATGTTGCTTTCCCCTCAACACAGAACAGATTTATGTTGCTTTCCCCTCAATACAGAACAGATTTATGTTGCTTTCCCCTCAACACAGAACAGATTTATGTTGCTTTCCCCTCAACACAGAACAGATTTATGTTGCTTTCCCCTCAACACAGAACAGATTTATGTTGCTTTCCCCTCAACACAGAACAGATTTATGTTGCTTTCCCCTCAACACAGAACAGATTTATGTTGCTTTCCCCTCAACACAGAACAGATTTATGTTGCTTTCCCCTCAACACAGAACAGATTTATGTTGCTTTCCCCTCAACACAGAACAGATTTATGTTGCTTTCCCCTCACACAGAACAGATTTATGTTGCTTTCCCCTCAACACAGAACAGATTTATGTTGCTTTCCCCTCAACACAGAACAGATTTATGTTGCTTTCCCCTCAACACAGAACAGATTTATGTTGCTTTCCCCTCAACACAGAACAGATTTATGTTGCTTTCCCTCAACACAGAACAGATTTATGTTGCTTTCCCCTCAACACATAACAGGACAAGCTAGGCAGGCTCGGAGGAATAAAAACTAAAGAAATAACAGAACGCTAGCCTAGCCTAGTTCTATTAAAGATACAGCAGGAAACAGCAGAACTAATTCTAGTTTCTGTCATTCTGGAGTCTGAGGCGAATGTTGAGTAAGCAACCATGTAATTATGTTTGTTTATAAAGCAGAGGTTGTTCTGTTTTCTGTCCTGTTATGCCGTGTCTGCTCACACTGAGAGATGTGAGAGGAGAGTGTGTAGTGGACAGGTTAAGGAACACACGTGCAGAACGTGATAGCAATAGATTTATTTATTTTTGCTCTGGTGAAGAGACATCCAGGTGGGCCCGGACGGGGGCGGGACGGGGGCGGTACGTGGGCGGGACGGGGGCGGTACGTGGGCGGGAACAGCAGAACAAGGAACTGCCTTGTTCAGGGGCAAAATGACAGATTTTTACCTTGTCAGCTCGGGGATTCGATCTAGCAAACTTTCGGTTACTGGCCCAACAGTCTGACCACTTGGCTATCTGCCGCCCCCTAATAACAACATTAGAGACCTTCACCCTGTTATAAACAACATTAGAGACTGTAACCCTGTTAATAACAACAGTAGAGACCTTCACCATATTAATTACAACAGTAGAGACCTAGGTCTTCAACATGTTAATGACAACAGTAGAGACCCAGGTCTTCACTATGTTAATGACAACAGTAGAGACCCAGGTCTTCACCCTGTTAATAACAACAGTAGAGACTTAGGTCTTCACCCTGTTAATAACAACAGTAGAGACCTTCACCCTGTTAATGACAACAGTAGAGACCTTCACCATGTTAATAACAACAGTAGAGACCTTCACCATGTTAATGACAACAGTAGAGATCTTCACCATGTTAATGACAACAGTAGAGACCTTCACCATGTTAATAACAACAGTAGAGACCTTCACCATGTTAATAACAACAGTAGAGACCTTCACCATGTTAATAACAACAGTAGAGACCTTCACCATGTTAATGACAACAGTAGAGACCTTCACCATGTTAATGACAACAGTAGAGACCTTCACCATGTTAATAACAACAGTAGAGACCTTCACCATGTTAATAACAACAGTAGAGACCTTCACCCTGTTAATAACAACAGTAGAGACCTTCACCCTGTTAATAACAACAGTAGAGACCTAGGTCTTCACCATGTTAATAACAACAGTAGAGACCTTCACCATGTTAATAACAACAGTAGAGACCTTCACCATGTTAATGACAACAGTAGAGACTTAGGTCTTCACCATGTTAATAACAACAGTAGAGACCTTCACCCTGTTAATGACAACAGTAGAGACCTTCACCCTGTTAATAACAACAGTAGAGACCTTCACCCTGTTAATAACAACAGTAGAGACTTAGGTCTTCCCCCTGTTAATAACAACAGTAGAGACCTTCACCCTGTTAATGACAACAGTAGAGACCTTCACCATGTTAATAACAACAGTAGAGATCTTCACCATGTGAATAACAACAGTAGAGACCTTCACCCTGTTAATAACAACAGTAGAGACCTTCACCATGTTAATAACAACAGTAGAGACCTTCACCATGTTAATAACAACAGTAGAGACCTTCACCATGTTAATGACAACAGTAGAGACCTTCACCATGTTAATGACAACAGTAGAGACCTTCACCATGTTAATAACAACAGTAGAGACCTTCACCATGTTAATAACAACAGTAGAGACCTTCACCCTGTTAATAACAACAGTAGAGACCTTCACCCTGTTAATAACAACAGTAGAGACCTAGGTCTTCACCATGTTAATAACAACAGTAGAGACCTTCACCATGTTAATAACAACAGTAGAGACCTTCACCATGTTAATGACAACAGTAGAGACTTAGGTCTTCACCATGTTAATAACAACAGTAGAGACCTTCACCCTGTTAATGACAACAGTAGAGACCTTCACCCTGTTAATAACAACAGTAGAGACCTTCACCCTGTTAATAACAACAGTAGAGACTTAGGTCTTCCCCCTGTTAATAACAACAGTAGAGACCTTCACCCTGTTAATGACAACAGTAGAGACCTTCACCATGTTAATAACAACAGTAGAGACCTTCACCATGTTAATAACAACAGTAGAGACCTTCACCCTGTTAATAACAACAGTAGAGACCTTCACCATGTTAATAACAACAGTAGAGACCTTCACCCTGTTAATAACAACAGTAGAGACCTTCACCATGTTAATAACAACAGTAGAGACTTAGGTCTTCACTATGTTAATAACAACAGTAGAGACCTTCATCATGTTAATAACAACAGTAGAGACCTTCACCCTGTTAATAACAGTAGAGACTTAGGTCTTCACCATGTTAATAACAACAGTAGAGACCTTCACCCTGTTAATAACAACAGTAGAGACCTTCACCCTGTTAATAACAACAGTAGAGACCTTCACCCTGTTAATAACAACAGTAGAGACCTTCACCCTGTTAATAACAACAGTAGACACCTTCACCCTGTTAATAACAACAGTAGAGACCTTCACCCTGTTAATAACAACAGTAGAGACCTTCACCATGTTAATGACAACAGTAGAGACCTTCACCATGTTAATGACAACAGTAGAGACCTTCACCATGTTAATAACAACAGTAGAGACCTTCACCATGTTAATAACAACAGTAGAGACCTTCACCCTGTTAATAACAACAGTAGAGACCTTCACCCTGTTAATAACAACAGTAGAGACCTAGGTCTTCACCATGTTAATAACAACAGTAGAGACCTTCACCATGTTAATAACAACAGTAGAGACCTTCACCATGTTAATGACAACAGTAGAGACTTAGGTCGTCACCATGTTAATAACAACAGTAGAGACCTTCACCCTGTTAATGACAACAGTAGAGACCTTCACCCTGTTAATAACAACAGTAGAGACCTTCACCCTGTTAATAACAACAGTAGAGACTTAGGTCTTCCCCCTGTTAATAACAACAGTAGAGACCTTCACCCTGTTAATGACAACAGTAGAGACCTTCACCATGTTAATAACAACAGTAGAGATCTTCACCATGTGAATAACAACAGTAGAGACCTTCGCCCTGTTAATAACAACAGTAGAGACCTTCACCATGTTAATAACAACAGTAGAGACCTTCACCATGTTAATAACAACAGTAGAGACCTTCACCATGTTAATGACAACAGTAGAGACCTTCACCATGTTAATGACAACAGTAGAGACCTTCACCATGTTAATAACAACAGTAGAGACCTTCACCATGTTAATAACAACAGTAGAGACCTTCACCCTGTTAATAACAACAGTAGAGACCTTCACCCTGTTAATAACAACAGTAGAGACCTAGGTCTTCACCATGTTAATAACAACAGTAGAGACCTTCACCATGTTAATAACAACAGTAGAGACCTTCACCATGTTAATGACAACAGTAGAGACTTAGGTCTTCACCATGTTAATAACAACAGTAGAGACCTTCACCCTGTTAATGACAACAGTAGAGACCTTCACCCTGTTAATAACAACAGTAGAGACCTTCACCATGTTAATAACAACAGTAGAGACTTAGGTCTTCCCCCTGTTAATAACAACAGTAGAGACCTTCACCCTGTTAATGACAACAGTAGAGACCTTCACCATGTTAATAACAACAGTAGAGACCTTCACCATGTTAATAACAACAGTAGAGACCTTCACCCTGTTAATAACAACAGTAGAGACCTTCACCATGTTAATAACAACAGTAGAGACCTTCACCCTGTTAATAACAACAGTAGAGACCTTCACCATGTTAATAACAACAGTAGAGACCTTCACCATGTTAATAACAACAGTAGAGACCTTCACCCTGTTAATAACAACAGTAGAGACCTTCACCATGTTAATAACAACAGTAGAGACCTTCACCCTGTTAATAACAACAGTAGAGACCTTCACCATGTTAATAACAACAGTAGAGACTTAGGTCTTCACTATGTTAATAACAACAGTAGAGACCTTCATCATGTTAATAACAACAGTAGAGACCTTCACCCTGTTAATAACAGTAGAGACTTAGGTCTTCACCATGTTAATAACAACAGTAGAGACCTTCACCCTGTTAATAACAACAGTAGAGACCTTCACCCTGTTAATAACAACAGTAGAGACCTTCACCCTGTTAATAACAACAGTAGAGACCTTCACCCTGTTAATAACAACAGTAGACACCTTCACCCTGTTAATAACAACAGTAGAGACCTTCACCCTGTTAATAACAACAGTAGAGACCTTCACCATGTTAATGACAACAGTAGAGACCTTCACCATGTTAATGACAACAGTAGAGACCTTCACCATGTTAATAACAACAGTAGAGACCTTCACCATGTTAATAACAACAGTAGAGACCTTCACCCTGTTAATAACAACAGTAGAGACCTTCACCCTGTTAATAACAACAGTAGAGACCTAGGTCTTCACCATGTTAATAACAACAGTAGAGACCTTCACCATGTTAATAACAACAGTAGAGACCTTCACCATGTTAATGACAACAGTAGAGACTTAGGTCTTCACCATGTTAATAACAACAGTAGAGACCTTCACCCTGTTAATGACAACAGTAGAGACCTTCACCCTGTTAATAACAACAGTAGAGACCTTCACCCTGTTAATAACAACAGTAGAGACTTAGGTCTTCCCCCTGTTAATAACAACAGTAGAGACCTTCACCCTGTTAATGACAACAGTAGAGACCTTCACCATGTTAATAACAACAGTAGAGATCTTCACCATGTGAATAACAACAGTAGAGACCTTCGCCCTGTTAATAACAACAGTAGAGACCTTCACCATGTTAATAACAACAGTAGAGACCTTCACCATGTTAATAACAACAGTAGAGACCTTCACCATGTTAATGACAACAGTAGAGACCTTCACCATGTTAATGACAACAGTAGAGACCTTCACCATGTTAATAACAACAGTAGAGACCTTCACCATGTTAATAACAACAGTAGAGACCTTCACCCTGTTAATAACAACAGTAGAGACCTTCACCCTGTTAATAACAACAGTAGAGACCTAGGTCTTCACCATGTTAATAACAACAGTAGAGACCTTCACCATGTTAATAACAACAGTAGAGACCTTCACCATGTTAATGACAACAGTAGAGACTTAGGTCTTCACCATGTTAATAACAACAGTAGAGACCTTCACCCTGTTAATGACAACAGTAGAGACCTTCACCCTGTTAATAACAACAGTAGAGACCTTCACCCTGTTAATAACAACAGTAGAGACTTAGGTCTTCCCCCTGTTAATAACAACAGTAGAGACCTTCACCCTGTTAATGACAACAGTAGAGACCTTCACCATGTTAATAACAACAGTAGAGACCTTCACCATGTTAATAACAACAGTAGAGACCTTCACCCTGTTAATAACAACAGTAGAGACCTTCACCATGTTAATAACAACAGTAGAGACCTTCACCCTGTTAATAACAACAGTAGAGACCTTCACCATGTTAATAACAACAGTAGAGACTTAGGTCTTCACCATGTTAATAACAACAGTAGAGACCTTCACCCTGTTAATGACAACAGTAGAGACCTTCACCCTGTTAATAACAGTAGAGACTTAGGTCTTCACTATGTTAATAACAACAGTAGAGACCTTCATCATGTTAATAACAACAGTAGAGACCTTCACCCTGTTAATAACAGTAGAGACTTAGGTCTTCACCATGTTAATAAACAACAGTAGAGACCTTCACCCTGTTAATAACAACAGTAGAGACCTTCACCCTGTTAATAACAACAGTAGAGACCTTCACCCTGTTAATAACAACAGTAGAGACCTTCACCCTGTTAATAACAACAGTAGACACCTTCACCCTGTTAATAACAGTAGAGACTTAGGTCTTCACCATGTTAATAACAACAGTAGAGACTTTCACCCTGTTAATAACAACAGTAGAGACCTTCACCCTGTTAATAACAACAGTAGAGACCTTCACCCTGTTAATTACAACAGTAGAGACCTTCACCCTGTTAATAACAACAGTAGAGACCTTCACCCTGTTAATAACAACAGTAGAGACCTTCACCATGTTAATAACAACAGTAGAGACCTTCACCGTGTTAATAACAACAGTAGAGACCCAGGTCTTCACCATGTTAATGACAACAGTAGAGACCCAGGTCTTCACCCTGTTAATAACAACAGTAGAGACCCAGGTCTTCACCATGTTAATAACAACAGTAGAGACCTTCACCATGTTAATAACAACAGTAGAGACCTAGGTCTTCACCATGTTAATAACAACAGTAGAGACCTAGGTCTTCACCATGTTAATAACAACAGTAGAGACCTAGGTCTTCACCATGTTAATAACAACAGTAGAGACCTAGGTCTTCATCATGTTAATAACAACAGTAGAGACTTAGACCTTCAGTCTTTTAAACCCAGAAGAGTTTAAACCCTGAGGGGTTTGTTTTAAGAAGGTCATACCAAGGATGATTTTGCTATTTGACCCCTTGAAGTATATATATATATATATATATATATATGTATATATATATAAAAGACATAAAAAGACAATTATTTGATTAATAACAGATGCGGAAATGCGACATTGGCGGTGGATTGAAACGCATCCAATGCAACAACAAAAAACAACCATATCTCTAGCTTCAACATATCTCTAGCTTCAACATATCTTTAGCTTAAACATATCTCTAGCTTCAACATATCTCTAGCTTCAACATATCTCTAGCTTAAACATTTCTCTAGCTTAAACATATCTCTAGCTTAAACATATCTCTAGCTTCAACATATCTCTAGCTTCAACATATCTCTAGCTTCAACATATCTCTAGCTTCAACATATCTTTAGCTTAAACATATCTCTAGCTTCAACATATCTCTAGCTTCAACATATCTCTAGCTTAAACATTTCTCTAGCTTAAACACATCTCTAGCTTCAACATATCTCTAGCTTCAACATATCTCTAGCTTCAACATATCTCTAGCTTCAACATATCTCTAGCTTCAACATATCTTTAGCTTAAACATATCTCTAGCTTCAACATATCTCTAGCTTCAACATATCTCTAGCTTCAACATATCTCTAGCTTCAACATATCTCTAGCTTCAACATATCTCTAGCTTCAACATATCTCTAGCTTAAACATATCTCTAGCTTAAACATATCTCTAGCTTCAACATATCTCTAGCTTAAACATTTCTCTAGCTTAAACATATCTCTAGCTTAAACATATCTCTAGCTTTAATTGTTGAATGTTTATGGGGATTTTTATCTTACGCTAATTCAATTTCCACGGGGGCGCAGACATTGACCTTAGAGGTTAATAAAAACAGTACAAAACACCTATCTTGAGCTTGGTTGGATGAAGCTTTGAATTTTCAGAACAATTCAGACATTCTAGCTAATACCCCCATCTAGTGCAGGTTTTGGAACATTACAGGCTGTTACAACTGAAAATAGTCCAGATTTGATATCAATACAATATGTAAATCAAATCTGGACAATTTTCAGTTGTAGCAACCCGTAATGTTCCAAAGCCAGTATGTTAGTAGCAGTTACGGAAATTCAATCAAACATTAAGCTTATTTAAAAGGTTAAAAAATATATATAAATCTATGGTGACATTCATAATGAACAGAATAATCAACCTTATTTTACTCAATCTTACCAAATAAGGTTTAATAAATGTCTGCATCTATAACGCATGCAAGAAGAAAAAAGACAAAATGTCGAAAGCGATTTTTTAATAAAAAAAAAAATGAAATTACAACGATGAATACGTCTTACAAAACACTCTGCACTATCATAGATTAACATTGTAAAAAACAACAACAACAACATGTTGTCTCCTCTTTAACTCGATCAGACAACAGCAGTTGTCTGTTTAGAAGTCTTAGTCCAGTGTACTGGGGGAAGAGTGGAGAACAATAGGGGTCATTCACATCCAGGACCCGGAGTTCAATTAGCAGAGGCCTTCTATACAGACAACAAAACAACCACACACACATCAGACAACATGACAGACCATTCAATCATTCTATAGCAGGCCTTAAAGATGAAATTGTTAAATCAGGGGGGGTTTAGATGGACACGATGATTATACCAACTATTTCTGACCTGATTCAATTTCAGTTCACAGATCTAAAGGACAGAATATGTGGATATAATTAGTCTTATGCTCCAATTGTCCTACGGATGGATTGGTGCTCTTGTCCGTCTTTGATTAGACCCATATCTATCCAGTCTTTAAGAACTGTGAACGTTGAAGGTGTGGAAGCTATGGACCAAGATGGAACTAAAAGGAACCAATCCTGGTGAATCTCGCCTGCTGGTGGGCGGTTCTTCCTGGTTGTGTAAACAGTAACTGTGGCAACCATGACGGTCACCATGATGGCCACAAAGACAACTATGCCGTAGGGTAATTGGACACCGTTAATGCTACCTGGACAATAGGACAAACAGGGATCAAACACAAACATTGATGTTTTAAACTCAGAAACTATGTTTAAAGTGAGCAGTAGACAGGTGTCCATATAAAACAAGGTTTTAAGAAGAGGACTGGCCACCCCACATAGCCTGGTTCCTCTCTAGGTTTCTTCCTAGGATTTGGCCTTTCTAGGGAGTTGTTCCTAGCCACCGTGCTTCTACACCTGCATTGCTTGCTGTTTGGGGTTTTAGGCTGGGTTTCTGTACAGCACTTTGAGATATCAGCTGATGTACGAAGGGCTATATAAATAAATTTGATTTGATTTGATTTGATTAGTGGATGCTGAATCCCAGCAATCTTCTACTCATTGATAATGTTCATGAGCTGAGAAACATTTGCTCTCTGACCACTAACATTTCTAGTTGTGAATAAATGACGACTGGTTGTTCAGACTATTTACTAATTATCACGTTACCAAGTGTACCTGGAGGATCGGTATTTGGCGTCACAGAGGGAGCAGGACTTGGGCCTGTTGATCACATTAGAAAATGAGTGAATACCAGTGGTGGCTGGTGGCACTTACAAATCGGAGGATGGACTCATACTGTATACTGGATGGAACAGAATAAATGCAATGGTGTCAAACACGTGAATCGTGTGGTGTGTTTTATACCATACCATTTACTTACTGACAGTTGTGGGTGCTTGCGTGGTATATTGTTGTCTGTACCTTCTTGTTGTATTTCTGCTATTGTCTGTGCTCAGTGATGTTTGTACCATGTTTTGTGCTGCTGACATATCGTGTTGCTACCATGTTGTTGTTGTTGTCTTAGGTCTCTCTTTATGTAATGTTGTGTTGTCATGTGTTGCTACCATGCTGTGTTGTTGTCTTTAGGTCTCTCTTTATGTAATGTTGTGTTGTCATGTGTTGCTACCATGCTGTGTTGTTGTCTTAGGTCTCTCTTTATGTAATGTTGTGTTGTCATGTGTTGCTACCATGCTGTGTCGTTGTCTTAGGTCTCTCTTTATGTAATGTTGTGTTGTCATGTGTTGCTACCATGCTGTGTTGTTGTCTTTAGGTCTCTCTTTATGTAATGTTGTGTTGTCATGTGTTGCTACCATGCTGTGTTGTTGTCTTAGGTCTCTCTTTATGTAATGCTGTGTTGTCATGTGTTGCTACCATGCTGTGTTGTTGTCTTAGGTCTCTCTTTAAATCAAATCAAATCAAATCATATTTTATTTGTCACATACACATGGTTAGCAGATGTTAATGCGAGTGTAGCGAAATGCTTGTGCTTCTAGTTCCAACAATGCAGTAATAACAAGTAATCTAACTAACAATTCCAAAACTACTGTCTTGTACACAGTGTAAGGGGATAAAGAATATGTACATAAGGATATATGAATGAGTGATGGTACAGAGCAGCATAGGCAAGATACAGTAAATGGTATCGAGTACAGTATGTACAAATGAGATGAGTATGTAAACAAAGTGGCATAGTATAAAGTGGCTAGTGATACATGTATTACATAAGGATACCGTCGATGATATAGAGTACAGTATATACGTATGCATATGAGTTGAATAATGTAGGGTAAGTAACATTTATATAAGGTAGCATTGTTTAAAGTGGCTAGTGATATATTTACATATTTACAAAAAAATTTGACTTGAAGTGAAAGTTAAGCAATACAAAAAGTTTGTCATCAAAATTGCAAAATAAACACAATAGTAGTGAGTTTTAGTAAACTATTCAGGAAATACATTAGCATAACTGTTTAATTGTTGCGTGATGTCACAGCAGGTGGTCTTTTTGAGTTGGTATCTGGAGTCTCCCTGCAGTACCTGTCTCATCCACACAGCTCGGACTCTCCTCTGTATAACACGTTCCTGGCCCACTACAGGTGGTCACTGGTTAGACGAGTCACTGGTGTGGACGAGGAGATCATTTACCTTAAACTATTATAAATACACAAGTAACAAAAATGTTGTCTATTTTTTCCACATTTAAAACTTGGAGCTGGATCTCTGCGTTGTGTATTGTTTTGGTATAACTGACATCATCATGTGATGTGATTCCTAATCAGAGACACATGTTGGTTCTACATAGTATATGGGATGTGGATTTTAAAAAGACGACACAGAGTTCTCTTTGAGGCACACTGTTCCAACAAGGGGTATCTTTAGGGCAGTGGTTCCCAATGGTTTTTATAGTCCCTTACCCGTTCAAACATTCAACCTCCAGCTGCATACAGGATCAGCTGTACCCCTTCTAGCACCAGGGTCAGCTGTACCCCCTCTAGCACCAGGGTCAGCTGTACCCCCTCTAGCACCAAGGTCAGCTGTACCCCCACTAGCACCAGGGTCAGCTGTACCCCTCTAAGTACCAGGGTCAGCTGTACCCCCTCTAGCACCAGGGTCAGCTGTACCCCCTCTAGCACCAGGGTCAGCTGTACCCCCTCTAGCACCAGGGTCAGCTGTACCCCCTCTAGCACCAGGGTCAGCTGTACCCCCTCTAGCACCAGGGTCAGCTGTACCCCCTCTAAGCACCAGGGTCAGCTGTACCCCCTCTAGCACCAGGGTCACCTGTACCCCCTCTAGCACCAGGGTCAGCTGTACCCCCTCTAAGCACCAGGGTCAGCTGTACCCCCTCTAGCACCAGGGTCAGCTGTACCCCCTCTAAGCACCAGGGTCAGCTGTACCCCCTCTAGCATCAAGGTCAGCACACTCTCAAATGTTGTTTTTTTGCCATCATTGTAAGCCTGCAACACACTCACTATACGATAAATGTATTAAACATAAGAATGAGTGTGTGTTTTTGTCACAACCCGGCTCGTGGGAAGTGACAAAGAGCTCTTATAGGACCAGGGGACAAATAATAATATAATAATAATCAATAATTGTGCCCTTTATTTAACCATCTTACATATAAAACCTTATTTGTTAATCGAAAATAGTGAATAACTCACCACAGGTTAATGAGAAGGGTGTGCTTGAAAGGATGCACATAACTCTGCAACGTTGGGTTGTATTGGAGAGAGTCTCAGGCTTAAATAATTTTCCACACACAGTCTCTGCCTGTGTTTAGTTTTCATGCTAGTGAGGGCCGAGAATCCACTGTCACATAGGTACGTGGTTGCAAAGGGCATCAGTGTCTTAACAGCACGATTTTCCAAGGCAGGATACTCTGAGCGCAGCCCCATTCAGAAATTCAATTTTCACATTTTGTTTCAATTTTTATGAGGTTCTCTTGTTCAGATATCGGTAAGCGGACTGGAGGCAGGGCACGAAAGGGATAATGAATCCAGTTGTTTGTGTCATCTGTTTGGGAAAGTACCTGCGTAATTGTGCACCCAACTCACTCAGGTGCTTCGCTATATCACATTTGACGTTGTCCGTAAGCTTGAGTTCATTTGCACACAAAAAAAACATACAATGATGGAAAGACCTGTGTGTTGTCCTTGTTAATCCAGACAGAGAAGAGCTCCAACTTCGTAATCATCACCACAATTTTGTCCCGCAGATTGAATATAGTTGTGGAGAGTCCGAGATTCAGATCATTCAGGTGAGAAAAAACATCACCCAGATAGGCCAGTCGTGTGAGAAACTCGTCATCATCCAAGCGATCAGACAAGTTAAATGGTCAGTACAGAAAACTTCAAGCTCGTCTCTCAATTCAAAAAACCGTGTCAATACTTCGCCCCTTGATAACTAGCGCACGTATCTATGTCTGTATGTTGTAAAAGCGTTGCATGGTCGCTGCCCATATCATTGCATAGCGAAGAAAATACACGAGAGTTCAGGGGCCTTGCTTTAACAAAGTGAACAATTTTCACTGTAGTGTCCAACACGTCTTTCAAGCTGTCAGGCATTCCCTTGGCAGCAAGAGTCTTTCGGAGGATGCTGCAGGGACCCAAGTGTCGTCGGGAGGAACTGCTTGCACGAGCATTACCAGTCTACTATGTCTTCCTGTCATGGCTTTTGCGCCATTAGTACAGATACCAACATGAGTAGCAGCTACGTTTGGCTACATTCAGACCGTTAGTGGAATTCCCGCGAGAGAGTAACGGCTAATGTGATTGGATGTTCATTATTTGACTCGGCTACCTATTTTTGACATTGTGTTGTTATTTCGCTGAACAGTAGATGGTTTCATTTTATTTTTGGCAATGAAACATGGCTACTCAGGCAAGAAAAAAAAACTCACCCAAATGTATAACCCATTTGGAAAATATAAATGGACTGTTTGAAAATGTGAAGATTTTTTTTTTACAAAATTATTATATATATTTAAAAAAAATGTGAATCACATTTTTATTTGGCGGACCCCCAACGGCACGTGTACTTCAGTTTGGGAAAAGCTGCTCTAGGGTATGTGCTTATTGGGCCAGGATAGTTAGGCCCTGTCCTGAAGAAACCCTAATCCCTCCTCCCCAGTATAGTTAGGCCCTGTCCTGAAGAAACGCTAACCCCTCCTCCCCAGTATAGTTAGGCCCTGTCCTGAAGAAACCCTAAATCTCCTCCCCAGTATAGTTAGGCCCTGTCCTGAAGAAACCCTAACCCCTCCTCCCCAGTATAGTTAGGCCCTATCCTGAAGAAACCCCAACCCCTCCTCCCCAGTATAGTTAGGCCCTGTCCTGAAGAAACCCTAACCCCTCCTCCCCAGTATAGATAGGCCCTGTCCTGAAGAAACCCTAACCCCTCCTCCCCAGTATAGATAGGCCCTGTCCTGAAGAAACCCCAACCCCTCCTCCCCAGTATAATTAGGCCCTGTCCTGAGGAAACCCTAAAACCCCTCCTCCCCAGTATAGTTAGGCCCTGTCCTGAAGAAACCCTAACCCCTCCTCCCCAGTATAGATAGGCCCTGTCCTGAAGAAACCCCAACCCCTCCTCCCCAGTATAATTAGGTCATGTCCAGAGGAAACCCTAAAACCCCTCCTCCCCAGTATAGTTGGGCCCTGTCCTGAGGAAACCCTAAAACCCCTCCTCCCCAGTATAATTAGGCCCTGTCCTGAGGAAACCCTAAAACCCCTCCTCCCAACTTGATAGGTGGGAGCAACAGGGTGGATGCTCTTCAAAGTAAATCTAAACTCTGTTAAAACTCAATAAATTATTTTATTAATCATATTGACTCAGGTTAACATGCCCCCCCCCCCCCCACCACCACCACCAACATTAGACAACTATACAGAAAGCCCTTAAATCGCTGAAATAAGTCAATCAAATCAATGATGGTGGTCCAAAAGGTTGTGAGTTCAAATCCCAGGTGAGGACACTTTGAATAATAATGACTGTATAAATGAACATGCACAACGTAAACATGTATGTCAACGTGTGTCAAATATGTTAAAAACACTGTATGTTATAAGCACTGTGTGCAAATGAGTATCCTTGACAACAGAAAAAAGAGCTGTGAATGGATCAGTGGTTCACCAATCAGGGCCTCGATAGGCTTGGCAACTGTAACAAGGGGTGATGTGCAATGAATTTTCTTTGGGACACATAAATGCTCTTGTAACGTTCCCGTGAAACGTGTCTAGAACATTAATATCTTATATTGATGGAATATTGATGGAATATTCTCCAAACCAACAAGAAAAAAAAATATATATATATATATATATGTTTTTATTTTTCTGCTTCTGAAAGTGTGAAAAGAAAGACTATGTTTCCTTTTATTGTGAATTCTGTGGTCAAACTAAAAGACAACGAATGACCATGACTCTCTCTGCCCATCCTCAGATAAACAGAAGTGGTCTGAGCTGAAGGACCAGTGTTGCTGGCAAACACATACAGTTCCTTGAGAAAGTATTCACACCCCTTGACTTTCCCTACATGTTGTTGTTACAGCCTGAATTTAAAAAGTGTGAAATAACAGTGTTTAATAACATGATTTTTGACTGACTACCTCATCTCTGTACCCCCACACATACAATTATTTGTACGGTCTCTCAGTCGAGCAGTGAATTTCAAACACAGATTCAACCACAAAGACCAGGTATGTTTTCCAGTGCCTTGTAAAGAAGGGCTCCTATTGGTAGTTGGGTAAAAAGAAAGCATACATTGAATATCCCTTTGAGCATGGTGAAGTTATTAATTACAATTTGGATGGTGTATCAATACATCCAGTCACTACAAAGACACATGCGTCCTTCCTAACTCAGTTGCCGGAGAGGAAGGAAACCGCTCAGGGATTTAACCGTGAGGCCAAGGGTGACTTTAAAACAGTTACAGAGTTTAATGGCTGTGATAGGAGAAAACTGAGGATGTATCAACAATATTGTAGTTACTCCACAATACTAACCTAAATTACAGAGTGAAAAGAAGGAAGCCTGTACAGAATACAAATATCCCAAAACATGCATCCTGTTTTAATGTACTAAAGTATTTGTGGCATTTTTTTGACACTTTCTTTCCTGAATAACATCCAGGGTAAACCCCAGCAGTCTACCCAGAGAGACAGATAAAGTAACATCCAGGGTAAACCCCAGCCGTCTACCCAGAGAGACAGATAAAGTAACATCCAGGGTAAACCCCAGCCGTCTACCCAGAGAGACAGATACAGTAACATCCAGGGTAAACCCCAGCCATCTACCCAGAGAGACAGATACAGTAACATCCAGGGTAAACCCCAGCCGTCTACCCAGAGAGACAGATACAGTAACATCCAGGGTAAACCCCAGGCATCTACCCAGCGAGACAGATACAGTAACATCCAGGGTAAACCCCAGCCATCTACCCAGAGAGACAGATACAGTAACATCCAGGGTAAACCCCAGCCGTCTACCCAGAGAGACAGATACAGTAACATCCAGGGTAAACCCCAGCCATCTACCCAGAGAGACAGATACAGTAACATCCAGGGTAAACCCCAGCCGTCTACCCAGAGAGACAGATACAGTAACATCCAGGGTAAACCCCAGCCGTCTACCCAGAGAGACAGATACAGTAACATCCAGGGTAAACCCTAGCCGTCTACCCAGAGAGACAGATACAGTAACATCCAGGGTAAACCCCAGCCGTCTACCCAGAGAGACAGATACAGTAACATCCAGGGTAAACCCTAGCCGTCTACCCAGAGAGACAGATACAGTAACATCCAGGGTAAACCCCAGCCGTCTACCAAGGTAGACAGATACAGTAACATCCAGGGTAAACCCCAGCCATCTACCCAGAGAGACAGATACAGTAACATCCAGGGTAAACCCTAGCGGTCTACCCAGAGAGACAGATACAGTAACATCCAGGGTAAACCCCAGCCGTCTACCCAGAGACACAGATACAGTAATATTCAGGGTAAACCCCAGCCGTCTACCCAGAGAGACAGATACAGGAACATGCAGGGTAAACCCCAGCCATCTACCCAGAGACACAGATACAGTAACATCCAGGGTAAACCCCAGCCATCTACCCAGAGAGATAGATACAGTAACATCCAGGGTAAACCCTAGCCGTCTACCCAGAGACACAGATACAGTAACATCCAGGGTAAACCCTAGCTGTCTACCCAGAGAGACTGATTCAATAACATCCAGGGTAAACCCCAGCCATCTACCCAGAGACACAGATACAGTAACATCCAGGGAAAAACCCCAGCCATCTACCCAGAGACACAGATACAGTAACATCCAGGGTAAACCCCAGCCATCTACCCAGAGAGACTGATACAGTAACATCCAGGGTAAACCCCAGCCATCTACCCAGAGACACAGATACAGTAACATCCAGGGTAAACCCCAGCCATCTACCCAGAGACACAGATACAGTAACATCCAGGGTAAACCCCAGCCATCTACCCAGAGACACAGATACAGTAACATCCAGGGTAAACCCCAGCCATCTACCCAGAGGTACTACAGTAACATCCAGGGTAAACCCACAGGTCCCCTCCAACAGAACTACAACAGAGCTCCAGAACAGTCAGGCATGACTGTCTCTGTAGTTAGAGTGAAAGATTAGTACTCTATTCATCTCTTTGTGATGCTATTGTATTGTTCTGTGGGTGCTAGAATTTTGCTGCACTAGTTACCTGGACAACAATGTGTTCTACAGTCTAAATTCTTTAGTGTTGTCACAGATGGAATCCCAGTGTTCTTCTTACCACATCTCGGACTCCCTCACAGCTGCAGCTCAAGACACCTAAGGTATCATAACAATGCACACCATTATTAGGCATATCTAACTCACATACATTTAGATAAGTTTCAAATCCGTTATAGTTTTTGTTCAAAACTAAAGACAAAATATATTTCATAAACAGCTGACCAATAATCAAAATAGTTCTCAATGAGAATCATTTTAGCTATGAATAAATGGTAAAACAATAATTAATTCCACTAGCACTAAATATGAATTCCTTACACTAGCACTAATGAATACTCAGGGAGAAAAAGGTGTAGATTCACGCGCAGGTGTTTATTTCACCTTCGAAGAAGTCAGGAATCGTGGTCACAGACAGGCAATGGTCATACACAGGTAGGCAAACAGGCCAGGTGAATCAAAACTAGGACTGTAGGCTATAACTGGTTCTCACAAACGAGCTGGGAAAAGGTTTAGTAAACACAAAGAAACAGGGCTACGTTCCAGAACACATACAGTGCCTTGCGAAAGTATTCGGCCCCCTTGAACTTTGCGACCTTTTGCCACATTTCAGGCTTCAAACATAAAGATATAAAACTGTATTTTTTTGTGAAGAATCAACAACAAGTGGGACACAATCATGAAGTGGAACGACATTTATTGGATATTTCAAACTTTTTTAACAAATCAAAAACTGAAAAATTGGGCGTGCAAAATTATTCAGCCCCTGTACTTTCAGTGCAGCAAACTCTCTCCAGAAGTTCAGTGAGGATCTCTGAATGATCCAATGTTGACCTAAATGACTAATGATGATACATACAATCCACCTGTGTGTAATCAAGTCTCCGTATAAATGCACCTGCACTGTGATAGTCTCAGAGGTCCGTTAAAAGCGCAGAGAGCATCATGAAGAACAAGGAACACACCAGGCAGGTCCGAGATACTGTTGTGAAGAAGTTTAAAGCCGGATTTGGATACAAAAAGATTTCCCAAGCTTTAAACATCCCAAGGAGCACTGTGCAAGCGATAATATTGAAATGGAAGGAGTATCAGACCACTGCAAATCTACCAAGACCTGGCCGTCCCTCTAAACTTTCAGCTCATACAAGGAGAAGACTGATCAGAGATGCATCCAAGAGGCCCATGATCACTCTGGATGAACTGCAGAGATCTACAGCTGAGGTGGGAGACTCTGTCCATAGGACAACAATCAGTCGTATATTGCACAAATCTGGCCTTTATGGAAGAGTGGCAAGAAGAAAGCCATTTCTTAAAGATATCCATAAAAAGTGTCGTTTAAAGTTTGCCACAAGCCACCTGGGAGACACACCAAACATGTGGAAGAAGGTGCTCTGGTCAGATGAAACCAAAATTGAACTTTTTGGCAACAATGCAAAACGTTATGTTTGGCGTAAAAGCAACACAGCTCATCACCATCCCCACTGTCAAACATGGTGGTGGCAGCATCATGGTTTGGGCCTGCTTTTCTTCAGCAGGGACAGGGAAGATGGTTAAAATTTATGGGAAGATGGATGGAGCCAAATACAGGACCATTCTGGAAGAAAACCTGATGGAGTCTGCAAAAGACCTGAGACTGGGACGGAGATTTGTCTTCCAACAAGACAATGATCCAAAACATAAAGCAAAATCTACAATGGAATGGTTCAATAATAAACATATCCAGGTGTTAGAATGGCCAAGTCAAAGTCCAGACCTGAATCCAATCGAGAATCTGTGGAAAGAACTGAAAACTGCTGTTCACAAATGCTCTCCATCCAACCTCACTGAGCTCGAGCTGTTTTGCAAGGAGGAATGGGAAAAATGTCAGTCTCTCGATGTGCAAAACTGATAGAGACATACCCTAAGCGACTTACAGCTGTAATCGCAGCAAAAGGTGGCGCTACAAAGTATTAACTTAAGGGGGCTGAATAATTTTGCACGCCCAATTTTTCAGTTTTTGATTTGTTAAAAAAGTTTGAAATATCCAATAAATGTCGTTCCACTTCATGATTGTGTCCCACTTGTTGTTGATTCTTCACAAAAAAATACAGTTTTATATCTTTATGTTTGAAGCCTGAAATGTGGCAAAAGGTCGCAAAGTTCAAGGGGGCCGAATACTTTCGCAAGGCACTGTAGAAACAGGGCTACGTTCCAGAACACATAGAAACAGGGCTACGTTCCAGAACACATAGAAACAGGGCTACGTTCCAGAACACATAGAAACAGGGCTACGTTCCAGAACACATAGAAACAGGGCTACGTTCCACAACACATAGAAACAGGGCTACGTTCCAGAACACATAGAAACAGGGCTATATTCCAGAACACATAGAAACAGGGCTACGTTCCAGAACACATAGAAACAGGGCTATGTTCCAGAACACATAGAAACAGGGCTACGTTCCAGAACACATAGAAACAGGGCTACATTCCAGAACACAAAGAAACAGGGCTACGTTCCAGAACACATAGAAACAGGGCTACGTTCCAGAACACATAGAAACAGGGCTACGTTCCAGAACACATAGAAACAGGGCTACGTTCCAGAACACATAGAAACAGGGCTACATTCCAGAACACAAAGAAACAGGGCTACGTTCCAGAACACATAGAAATAGGGCTACGTTCCAGAACACATAGAAACAGGGCTACGTTCCAGAACACATAGAAACAGGGCTACGTTCCATAACACATAGAAACAGGGCTACGTTCCAGAACACATAGAAACAGGGCTACGTTCCAGAACACATAGAAACAGGGCTACGTTCCAGAACACATAGAAACAGGGCTATGTTCCAGAACACATAGAAACAGGGCTATGTTCCAGAACACATAGAAACAGGGCTACGTTCCAGAGCACATAGAAACAGGGCTACGTTCCAGAACACATAGAAACAGGGCTACGTTCCAGAACACAAAGAAACAGGGCTACGTTCCAGAACACAACAAAACAGAACACAAGGTTGACAACAACAAAAAAATACAGAACCTTACAAGCACTAAATATAAATTCAGTACACTAGCACTAAATATGATTTAATATTTACATACTAATTTTGAATGAATTACACTACCACAAAACCATACAGGGCAGTAACATGGATCAGAGATACTTCCCCCTCTTTCTCCCTCCTGTTACTAGTGTGGTCTTAGTGACGTGCTGAAGGCAAGGGTAGCAGAGTTGGGGTTAAGTAGAATTGAAGGCAGGTCAATTCAGGAAGTAAACTGAAAATCCAATTCAATAATATTTTTTGTTGTTATATATTTTCAATGAATTCTAAATAATCTGAAAGTAGAAGCTGTTTACACATTTTTTTACATTCAAATCACTTCCTGAATTGATTGCCTTCAATTTCTTATTGACCCCAAACATGCAAAGCAGTGATGTCTCAGAGCGAGGGGGAGGTGCTGGCTCTACCGGCCCCAGAGAACAGGGAGGAGGAGACGGTGGAGTCGGACAAGATTTTGGATGGTCTGGGCCAGGAGGAGAGCCCAGACTCAACCCCAGCAGAGCAGCCTGACAGTGGGGACGAGTGGGACACAGACTTGGAGGCTGATGGTAGTACTGGAGCTGTGTGTGTGGGGGGGTGGGGGATGTGGTGTGTGTGTGTGTGTGTGTGTGTGTGTGTGTGTGTGTGTGTGTGTGTGTGTGTGTGTGTGTGTGTGTGCGTGTGCGTGTGCGTGTGCGTGTGCGTGTGCGTGTGCGCGTGTGTGTGTGTGTGCGTGTGCGCGCGTGTGTGTGAGAGAGAGAGAGAGAGAGAAAGAGGGTGGGAGGGAGGGAGATGTGTGAGTGTGTTTGTGTGAGTGAGTGTATGTGCATTTCACCAAACACTAGAGTACATACATTTTTACATTTTCAAAACACCACAGTACATCAAATGTGACTTTTTAATAGCTTTTCAGGGATTCTCCATGTCTGCCTTTGGTCCAGTAACCATCTCCTCTCCTCTCTTCTCTTCTCCTCCTCTCCTCTCCTTTCCTCTCCTCCCCCTCCTTTTCTCCTCCTTTCCTCTCCTCTCCTTTCCTCTCTTCTCATCTTCCTCTCCTCATCTCCTTTCCTTTCCTCTCCTTTCCTGTCCCTCCTCTCCCTCCTCTCCTTTCCTCCCTTCTCCCTCCTCTCCAACTTTTCCTCTCCTCTCCTCTCCTCTCCCCCTCTTCCTCTTTCCTCTCCTTTCCTCTCCTCCTCCTCTCCCTCTCTCCTATCCTTTCCTCCTCTCCTCTCCTCTCCTCTCCCCCCTCTTCCCCTTTCCTCTACTTTCCTCTCCTCCTCCTCTCCCTCTCGCCTCTCCTTTCCTCTCTTTTCCTCTCCTCTCCTCTCCTTTCCTCACCTTTCCTGTCCCTCCTCTCCCTCTTCTCCTTTCCTCCCTTCTCCCTCCTCTCCAACTTCTCCTCTCCTCTCCTCTCCCCCCTCTTCCCCTTTCCTCTCCTTTCCTCTCCTCCTCTCCCTCTCTCCTCTCCTTTCCTCCTCTCCTCTCCTCTCCTCTCCCCCCTCTTCCCCTTTCCTCTACTTTCCTCTCCTCCTCCTCTCCCTCGCGCCTCTCCTTTCCCCTCCCTCCCTCCCTTCTCCTCTCCTTTCTTCCCTACCCCTCCATTTCCTCTTGTTTCCTCTCCTCTCATCCTCCAGAGCTGGATAGGAGAGACAGGCTGGTCTCCCCTACAGAGCTCTACCTGGTGGCATGTCGTCTGACGGCTGTGATCCCCTGCTCCTACGTCCTCCGTCAGCTAGCCTCCACCACCCTGGACCTCAACGAGCAGAGCACCCTGGACCTCAACCATCATGGCCTGGGACCACTGGGGGCTAAAGCCCTGGCCATCACCCTCTTGGTGAGTAGAATGAACCCTCCACCATGGGGTTGGGATAAAGACAGGGGGAAACTGTCGTTTAATTTTGATACTTTCAAGCCTAGGCCTCAAAAATACTTGACATATACCGACTATCTATCTGTATAGCAGGCTGACACCATAGAGTTATAATGTTAGTGCTACAGAGATCTCTTGTTATGCTCATCGAGGGGTGTTGGTCTGTTGACTGTAGGGAGATACAGTAGATAACTTGGTTGTATCTGTATGTGTTGCCATATAGAGCGACGTGCAGATCAGTAACCTGGAGCTGAAGGACAACTACCTTCTGGCTGAGGGGACTGGCTACCTCATGGAGATGTTCAAGGACAACTTTACTATTCAGAGTCTAGTACGTATAGAATAGTATTATATAATAGCATTATAGAATAGAATTATAGAATAGCATTAAAGGAATAGCATTATAGTATTATAGAATAGTATTATAGAACAGTATTATAGAACAGTATTATATTATTATAGAATGGTATTATAGTATTATATAATATTATTATAGTATTATAGAATAGTATTAAATAATATTATTATAGAATAGTATTATAGTATTATAGAATAGTATTATAGTATTATAGAATAGTATTATATTATTAAATAATAGTATTATAGAATAGTATTATAGTATTATAGAATAGTATTATATTATTAAATAATAGTATTATAGAATAGTATTGCATGGATATCTTTATGGGTAAGCCTTCCCAGAAGAGTGGAGGCTGTTATAGCAGCAAAGGGGGGACCAACTCCATTTTAATGCCCATGATTTTGGAATGAGATGTTCGACGAGCAGATGTCCACATGCCTTTGGTCATGCAGTGTATGTCTCTGGTTTCTACCAGTGTTATATCATTTCTTCCACCAGAGGGTGACATAGCCTAGGTTACCAATGCCAGAGCCATAACATCAAAGCAAGGTTACTTTAGTTTTGTGATTTCCTATTCGTTTTTATTTCCATTCGTTTTTAGATTTTTATTAGGAATTCAGTTTAGTTTCAGTTCGTTTTCAGACTTGATTTACTCGTTTTAATTCAGTTTCAGTTCTATAAAAACATATCTATTTCGTTTTATTTTATTTAGCTTCAGTTCTAGATTATGGATAGGAGGCTAGGAGCAATGCATATGTTGTAGACCTATAGCAGGGGTATTTCAGTACTATTTATTAATGTGTTGTAGACCTATAGCAGGGGTACTCCAGTACTATTTATTAATGTGTTGTAGACCTATAGCAGGGGTACTGCAGTACTATTTATTAATGTGTTGTAGACCTATAGCAGGGGTACTCCAGTACTATTTATTAATGTGTTGTAGACCTATAGCAGGGGTACTGCAGTACTATTTATTAATGTGTTGTAGACCTATAGCAGGGGTATTCCAGTACTATTTATTAATGTGTTGTAGACCTATAGCAGGGGTACTGCAGTACTATTTATTAATGTGTTGTAGACCTATATGTGTTGAGGATCAGTGTTGAGGATCAGCGGGGTGGAGATGTTGTTTCCTACCTTCACCACCTGGAGGCGGCCCGTCAGAAAGTCCAGGACCCAGTTGCACAGGGTGGGGTCGAGACCCAGGGTCTCGAGCTTCATGACGAGTTTGGAGTTACTATGGTGTTAGTCTCTCAAAGCACTTCATGATGACAGAAGTCATTGCAATGGGACGGCAGTCATTTAGTTCAGTTACCTAAGCTTTCTTGGGAACAGGAACAATGGTGGCCCTCTTGAAGCATGTGGGAACAACAGACTGGGACAGGGATTGATTGAATGTGTCCATAAACACACCAGCCAACTGGTCTGAGCATGTTCTGAGGACGTGGCTAGGGATGCCATCTGGCCAGCAGCCTTGCGAGGGTTAACACGTTTAAATGTTTTACTTACGTTTGCCACGGAGAAGGAGAGCCCACAGGCTTTGGTTGCGGGCCATGTCAATGGCACCGTATTGTCCTCAAGCAAAGAAGTTGTTTAATTTGTCTGGGAGCAAGATGTAAATGTCCGCAACGAGGCTGGTTTTCTGTTTGTAATCCGTGATTGACTGTAGACCCTGCCACATACGTCTCGTGTCTGATCCATTGAATTGCGACTCTACTTTGTCTCTATACTGATGCTTTGCTTGTTTGATTGCCTTGCAGAGGGAATAGCTGCACTGTTTGCATTCGGTCATGTTTCCGGTCACCTTGCCATGATTAAAAGCGATGGTTCGCACTTTCAGTTTTACACGAATGATGCCATCAATCCACGGTTTCTGGTTAGGGAAGGATTTAATAGTCACAGTGGGTACGACATCTCCGATGCATTGCTAATAAACTCGCTCACCGAGTCAGCGAATACATCAATGTTGTTGTCTGAGGCTATCCGGAACATATCCCAGTCCACGTGATCGAAGCTATCTTGAAGCATGGAATCCGATTGGTCAGAACAGCGTTGTATTGACCTGAGCATGGGCGTTTCCTGTTTTGGTTTCTGTGTATAGGCTGGGAGCAACAAAATTGAGTTTTGGTCAGATTTTCCGAAGGCAGGGCGGGGGAGGGCTTTGTTTGCATCGCAGAAGTTCTAGTAGCAATGATCCAGAATGCTACCAGCTCGTGTCATGCATTCGATATGCATATGTATGTTTTGATTACACCATGAGTTGTTAATCATAAGGCATACACCCCACCCTTCTTCTTACCAGAGAGATATTTGTTTCTGTCGGTGCGATGCGTGTTGAAAGCGGGAGGCTGTACCGTAATGTAATGTGTCTTTTTCCAGAACCTCTCCAACAACCACCTCCAGTCAGCAGGATCTAAACGCATCTGTAAAATGCTGTTAGACAATGTCTCCGTCAAATCAATCAACCTATCAGGTGCTGTATAGTTGTATCTATGGCCTACTGTATACACACACGTTGAATCGTTGTCTACATATGTATGTAAACATTAAAGCTTTCCTCAACCAGGAAATGGGTTCGTCGACGCTGATGCCAAAAGGTTGGCTGACGCTCTGGCAGTAAGTTATCTTTTTCTATCTGTCATGAATCACCAGGAGGGCGTTTCAAAAAACACATACAAAGAGCTACTGTAGAAATCTGGTAACTTTCCACAAATTCCCTGTTTTGGGGGGATGGGGGGGGGGGGGGTTAGCAGATTTGTGCAACCCTATGACTCTTCCCCCTCCAACAGAACAACTACAGGCTGAAAGACCTGGACCTGAGTCACAACCAGTTCTGTGACACGGGAGGAGAACACCTGGGACAGATGCTAGGTAAGACGGTGGATGTGGCTGGATCGCATTAGTGGAAACCAAGACTGTTCTCAGGGCAGGTTTACGAGCAGAAGTGACTTTTCGTAGCAGGTTAGGATAACTTAAGTAGCAGGTTAATAAGAGAATTTACGTAGCAGGTTAGGATAACTTAAGTAGCAGGTTAATAAGATAATTTACGTAGCAGGTTAGGATAACTTAAGTAGCAGGTTAATAAGAGAATTTACGTAGCAGGTTAGGATAACTTAAGCAGCAGGTTAATAAGATAATTTACGTAGCAGGTTAGGATAACTTAAGCAGCAGGTTAATAAGAGAATTTACGTAGCAGGTTAGGATAACTTAAGCAGCAGGTTAATAAGAGAATTTACGTAGCAGGTTAGGATAACTTAGATTAAGGTTTGGAAAAGGGCTAGGGTTCGCTAAAATGCTACAATTGTCAACGACGCGCCGCCAACATATCTAGACACAACCTGCCCTGAGAACAGTCTTTGTTTCCACTATGCTGCGTCAATGTGTCTCTGTCAAATGGCACCCTATTCACTCTTTAGTGCACTACATTTGACCAGGGCCCATAGGGAATAGGGTGCCATTTGACCAGGACCCATAGGGAATAGGGTGCCATTTGACCAGGGCCCATAGGGAATAGGGTGCCATTTGACCAGGACCCATAGGGAATAGGGTGCCATTTGACCAGGGCCCATAGGGAATAGGGTGCCATTTGGGATGCATTGGGAGTGTTACTCCCATTACAGGTCCCCAGGGACACCTGTGAGTGCATGTTTCCTCTCCATACTTCTGATCAACAGCACTCAGTCTGATAATTGATGAATATGACATCTCGTCACTTTTGCCTGAATCAATTGTAAATTCCCTTTTTTTCCCCAACTGATTTGTTGATTGGCCCGTTTTTCTTTCCTCTCAGCCAATAACGAGGGCCTGGAGATGCTGGACCTGAGCTGGAACCATTTGAGGATGAGTGGAGCCGTGACACTGTGTGCTGGACTAAAGGTAGTCTTAGTATTATCTGGCTAAAAGTCATAGAAACGCTGACCTCCGCTGTCCACTCCTCTTCTGTGCCACAATCTCCTCCCCTATCCACCCTCCTCTCCCATCCTCCTCCCCTCATCTCCCCTCCTCCTCTCTAAATCCCCTCCCCTATCCACCCTACGATCCTCCTCCCCTCCTCTCCCATCCTCCTCTCTAAATCTTCTCCCTTCCCCTATCCACCCTCCTCTCCCATCCTCCTCCCCTCCTCTCCCATCCTCCTCTCTAAATCTCCTCCCTTCCCCTATCCACCCTCCTCTCCCATCCTCCTCCCCTCCTCTCCCATCCTCCTCTCTAAATCTCCTCCCTTCCCCTATCCACCCTCCTCTCCCATCCTCCTCCCCTCCTCTCCCATCCTCCTCTCTAAATCTCCCACCTTCCCCTATCCACCCTCCTCTCCCATCCTCCTCCCCTCCTTTCCCATCCTCCTCTCTAAATCTCCTCCCCTATCCACCCTCCTCTCTCCTCCTCTCTAAATCTCCTCCCCTCCCCTATCCACCCTCCTCTCCCATCCTCCCATCCAGTTATATCATGTAGCAGGTGATATCAGGTAACAGGTAATATCAGCTAGCAGGTAATATGATGTAACAGGTGATAGATATCAGGTAACAGATAATATCATAACCCTAAACCTTTGATCTGGATGAGTAAACGGGTATATGTATCTGGTCTCTGACACCCAAAGTCAATAAACTACTTTTAGTTATCAATAAAATGTGGAAAGTTAGTATTTTGTTGTTGTTGTGAAATACCCCTTTCATGGAGGTTTTCGTATTGATATAGAACAAGACAAACAGCAATGCTTCTCCTAAGGGCCTTAACCAGGCTCTAAGGCACCTCTACCTGTCTGTACCACAGTTATAGCCATTCTTCTGAAAAAAAAGGGTGAAAAATAAGTAATTTAAATGAGGACCAGAACCTATGATATAAATAATCAAGGACTTGCGACTATAAAGTTATATCTGCAAAATGTACTGTATAATTTTGACACAATTAGTATTTTTCATGTCCCAGATCTCAGAACTGTTTTGGTGTTGTCTTCCTCTTTCATGAACCAATAAGTATGTCACCTTACATACAATGACTTTTGATTGACAACCCAGCATTGTGTGATTGGATTGCAGATAGTACAGTATAGCACCAAGTTAAAAGGTGTTTGAGCAGATAGTACAGTATAGCACCAAGTTAAAAGGTGCTTGAGCAGATAGTACAGTATAACACCAAGTTGAAAGGTGTTTGAGCAGATAGTACAGTATAGCACCAAGTTAAAAGGTGTTTGAGCAGATAGTACAGTACAACACCAAGTTAAAAGGTGTTTGAGCAGATAGTACAGTATAGCACCAAGTTAAAAGGTGTTTGAGCAGATAGTGCAGTATAGCACCAAGTTAAAAGGTGTTTGAGCAGATAGTACAGTATAACACCAAGTTAAAAGGTGTTTGAGCAGATAGTACAGTATAGCACCAAGTTAAAAGGTGTTTTTATCTGAAATATCTCACATTGTAAAGGACAACCTAAAGAGCAACTCTAAGTGAATAATAAAACATTTTTTGGGACCAAAATGTCAGATAAAACATTATATTCCAACAAGAAATGACTAGACATCCCTCCCTTCCCCTCCGCCAGGTGAATGTAACCCTGAAGCAGTTGGACCTGTCCTGGAACGGGTTTGGCAGTGCCGGGGCGCAGGCTCTGGGGGAGGCCCTACGTCACAACAACACACTGGTGCACCTGGACCTCAGCAACAACCGGGTGTCAGACGAGGGCACCGCTCTGCTCTGTAACGGCCTGGCCGCTAACGACAGCCTCAGGATCCTACGGGTGGGTTTAGTTTAGTTTATTAGGATACCCATTAGTTGTTGCACATGCAGCAGCTACTCTTCCTGGTGTGGGTGCTTATGAATGCGTTACGTATGTGTTATGTATGGGGTTATAAATGTGTTATGAAGTCTCAGACGAGGGCACCACACTGCTCTGTAACGGCCTGGCAGCCAACGACAGCCTCAGGGTCCTCAGGGAAGGTGCCTGCTTCATAACCCATTCATAACACATTCATAACCCATTCATAACACATTCATACAGCATTCATAACACATTCATAACCCATTCATAACACATTCATACAGCATCCATAACACATTCATAACACATTCATAACCCATTCATAACACATTCATACAGCATTCATAACACATTCATACAGCATTCATAACACATTCATACAGCATTCATAACACATTCATAACACATTCATACAGCATTCATAACATATTCATAACACATTCATAACACATTAATACAGCATTCATAAGCAGTACATAAGCATGCCATAAATGACATACTCCCCCGTACATCCAATGTTCAGACAAGTGTAGACTCAAATTCAATGTAGTTTGATGTGCTTCCGTTGTACAGCTGGCCCATAACCCTTTAACCCAGCTGGGAGCTCTGACTCTACTCAACAGCGTCAGAAACAACCCCAAGTCAGCCCTGGAAGAGATTAACATCTCCGTGAGATACTTCAAACCACAACCATCTACTGTTTATCAGATTTTGTTTGAGTTTTGTACGTGATTTACGCATGTGCGTCCCTGTGTGTGTGTGTGTGTGTGTGTGTGTGTGTGTCCGTCCGTACCTGTGTGTGTGTGTGTGTGTGTGTGTGTGTGTGTGTGTGTGTCCGTCCGTACCTGTGTGTGTGTGTGTGTGTGTGTGTGTGTGTGTCCGTCCGTGCCTGTGTGTGTGTGTGTGTGTGTGTGTGTGTGTGTGTGTGTGTGTGTGTGTGTGTGTGTGTGTGTGTGTGTGTGTGTGTGTGTGTGTGTGTGTGTGTGTGTGTGTGTGTGTGTGTGTGTGTGTGTGTATCCGTCTGTCCGTACCTGTGTGTGTGTCCGTCCGTCCGTACCTGTGTGTGTGTCTGTCCGTACCTGTGTGTGTGTCTGTCCGTACCTGTGTGTGTAGACGGTGCTGGTCAACGAGGCATTTGTGGAGCTGCTGGAGGCAGTGCGTCAGGACCATTCAGGTCTGAAGGTTCAGTACCAGGGGGTTACGGGCTCTATCACCAGGACCAAAAAACCCTGCATCGCACTCAACATCATACAGGTCAGTGTCAATTTAGTGATGAGCGAGACTTGGGAATATCGTAAAACAAGAGACACTGTTAATTAGACTGAGAACACTGTTAGGTAGCCCGAAAACTTTATTTTTCCCAAATTAACTTCATTTGTGGTGTTATTCAAGCAAACCCATTGAAACCACACATTACATTCAACTACAAAAGCATAACTACATTTGGATTATTGATTTTTTAAAATGATTATACTGTATCTAGAACAAAATAGCTATATTTATCTTTGTGAATAACAAATGGCTTTAATGTATTTCCTGTAGGACTTCCTTACAGAGCGAAAGGAGGGCCTGGTAGAACTGTTCCAGAGTTTGGATAAAGAGGGAACCATGTCTGTGACCAACAAGGAGTTCAGGAAGGCTGTGCAGGTCTGACGCCACGAGCAGCCCACTGACAGAGTGACTAGTCACTGTTTCACAGTCTCCCAAGTGATTGAACAAGACAAGATCAATCAATCAACCAATCAACAAGATCAATCAACCAACCAATCAGTCAATCAATCAACAAATCAATTAATGTATATAATTTTGAATATGATGGTATAGATAACAATTTTGTTTGTGTATTGCAGCAAGCTAACATACCCCTGGATCAACAACAGCTGGAGTGGCTGATCCAGAACTTTGACAAGGACTGTACAGGCAGGATAAACTACAGGTGGGTCAGGCAGGATAAACTACAGGTGTGTCAGGCAGGATAAACTACAGGTGTGTCAGGCAGGATAAAGTACAGGTCTGTCAGGCAGGATAAACTACAGGTGTGTCAGGCAGGATAAACTACAGGTGTGTCAGGCAGGATAAACTACAGGTGTGTCAGGCAGGATAAACTACAGGTCTGTCAGGCAGGATAAACTACAGGTGTGTCAGGCAGGATAAACTACAGGTGTGTCAGGCAGGATAAACTACAGGTGTGTCAGGCAGGATAAACTACAGGTGTGTCAGGCAGGATAAACTACAGGTGTGTCAGGCAGGATAAACTACAGGTGGGTCAGGCAGGATAAACTACAGGTGTGTCAGGCAGGATAAACTACAGGTGTGTCAGGCAGGATAAACTGCAGGTGGGTCAGGCAGGGTAAACTACAGGTGTGTCAGGCAGGATAAACTACAGGTGTGTCAGGCAGGATAAACTACAGGTGGGTCAGGCAGGATAAATTACAGGTGGGTCAGGCAGGATAAACTACAGGTGTGTCAGGCAGGATAAACTACAGGTGTGTCAGGCAGGATAAACTACAGGTGTGTCAGGCAGGATAAACTACAGGTGTGTCAGGCAGGATAAACTACAGGTGTGTCAGGCAGGATAAACTACAGGTGTGTCAGGCAGGATAAACTACAGGTGTGTCAGGCAGGATAAACTACAGGTGTGTCAGGCAGGATAAACTACAGGTGTGTCAGGCAGGATAAACTACAGGTGTGTCAGGCAGGATAAACTACAGGTGGGTCAGGCAGGATAAACTACAGGTGGGTCAGGCAGGATAAACTACAGGTGTGTCAGGCAAGATAAACTACAGGTGTGTCAGGCAGGATAAACTACAGGTGTGTCAGGCAGGATAAACTACAGGTGGGTCAGGCAGGATAAACTACAGGTGTGTCAGGCAGGATAAACTACAGGTGTGTCAGGCAGGATAAACTACAGGTGTGTCAGGCAGGATAAACTACAGATGTGTCAGGCAGGATAAACTACAGGTGTGTCAGGCAGGATAAACTACAGGCAGGGTCAGGCAGGATAAACTACAGGTGTGTCAGGCAAGATAAACTACAGGTGTGTCAGGCAGGATAAACTACAGGTGTGTCAGGCAGGATAAACTACAGGTGTGTCAGGCAGGATAAACTACAGGTGTGTCAGGCAGGATAAACTACAGATGTGTCAGGCAGGATAAACTACAGGTGTGTCAGGCAGGATAAACTACAGGCAGGGTCAGGCAGGATAAACTACAGGTGTGTCAGGCAAGATAAACTACAGGTGTGTCAGGCAGGATAAACTACAGGCAGGGTCAGGCAGGATAAACTACAGGTGTGTCAGGCAGGATAAACTACAGATGTGTCAGGCAGGGTCAGGCAGGATAAACTACAGGTGTGCCAGGCAGGATAAACTGCAAGTGGGTCAGGCAGGATAAACTACAGGTGTGTCAGGCAGGATAAACTACAGGTGTGTCAGGCAGGATAAACTACAGGTGTGTCAGGCAGGATAAACTACAGGCAGGGTCAGGCAGGATGAACTACAGGTGTGTCAGGCAGGATAAACTACAGATGTGTCAGGCAGGGTCAGGCAAGGTAAACTACAGGTGTGTCAGGCAGGATAAACTACAGGTGTGTCAGGCAGGATAAACTACAGGTGGGTCAGGCAGGATAAACTACAGGTGTGTCAGGCAGGATAAACTACAGGTGTGTCAGGCAGGATAAACTACAGGCAGGGTCAGGCAGGATAAACTACAGGTGTGTCAGGCAGGATAAACTACAGGTGTGTCAGGCAGGATAAACTACAGGCAGGGTCAGGCAGGATAAACTACAGGTGTGTCAGGCAGGATAAACTACAGATGTGTCAGGCAGGGTCAGGCAGGGTAAACTACAGGTGTGTCAGGCAGGATAAACTACAGGTGTGTCAGGCAGGATAAACTACAGGTGGGTCAGGCAGGATAAACTACAGGTGTGTCAGGCAGGATAAACTACAGGTGTGTCAGGCAGGATAAACTACAGGCAGGGTCAGGCAGGATAAACTACAGGTGTGTCAGGCAGGATAAACTACAGATGTGTCAGGCAGGGTCAGGCAGGATAAACTACAGGTGTGTCAGGCAGGATAAACTACAGGTGTGTCAGGCAGGATAAACTACAGGTGGGTCAGGCAGGATAAACTACAGGTGGGTCAGGCAGGATAAAATGCAGTTGTGTCAGTCAGGATAAACTACAGGTGTGTCAGGCAGGATAAACTACAGGTGGGTCAGGCAGGGTAAAATACAGGTGTGTCAGGCAGGATAAACTACAGGTGTGTCAGGCAGGATAAACTACAGGTGGGTCAGGCAGGATAAAATACAGTTGTGTCAGGCAGGATAAACTACAGGTGTGTCAGGCAGGATAAACTACAGGTGTGTCAGGCAGGGTAAAATACAGGTGTGTCAGGCAGGATAAACTACAGGTGTGTCAGGCAGGGTCAGGCAGGGTAAAATACAGGTGTGTCAGGCAGGATAAACTACAGGTGTGTCAGGCAGGATAAACTACAGGCAGGGTCAGGCAGGATAAACTACAGGTGTGTCAGGCAGGATAAACTACAGATGTGTCAGGCAGGGTCAGGCAGGATAAACTACAGGTGTGCCAGGCAGGATAAACTGCAGGTGGGTCAGGCAGGGTAAACTACAGGTGTGTCAGGCAGGATAAACTACAGGTGTGTCAGGCAGGATAAACTACAGGTGGGTCAGGCAGGATAAACTACAGGTGTGTCAGGCAGGATAAACTACAGGTGTGTCAGGCAGGATAAACTACAGGTGTGTCAGGCAGGATAAACTACAGGCAGGGTCAGGCAGGATCAACTACAGGTGTGTCAGGCAGGATAAACTACAGATGTGTCAGGCAGGGTCAGGCAGGATAAACTACAGGTGTGTCAGGCAGGATAAACTACAGGTGTGTCAGGCAGGATAAACTACAGGTGGGTCAGGCAGGATAAACTACAGGTGGGTCAGGCAGGATAAACTACAGGTGGGTCAGGCAGGGTAAAATACAGGTGTGTCAGGCAGGATAAACTACAGGTGTGTCAGGCAGGATAAACTACAGGTGGGTCAGGCAGGATAAACTACAGGTGTGTCAGGCAGGATAAACTACAGGTGTGTCAGGCAGGATAAACTACAGGTGGGTCAGGCAGGATAAACTACAGGTGGGTCAGGCAGGATAAACTACAGGTGTGTCAGGCAGGGTAAAATACAGGTGTGTCAGGCAGGATAAAATACAGGTGTGTCAGGCAGGATAAACTACAGGTGTGTCAGGCAGGATAAACTACAGGTGTGTCAGGCAGGATAAACTACAGGTGTGTCAGGCAGGATAAACTACAGGTGGGTCAGGCAGGATAAACTACAGGTGTGTCAGGCAGGATAAACTACAGGTGGGTCAGGCAGGATAAACTACAGGTGGGTCAGGCAGGATAAACTACAGGTGGGTCAGGCAGGATAAACTACAGGTGTGTCAGGCAGGATAAACTACAGGTGGGTCAGGCAGGATAAACTACAGGTGGGTCAGGCAGGATAAAATGCAGTTGTGTCAGTCAGGATAAACTACAGGTGTGTCAGGCAGGATAAACTACAGGTGGGTCAGGCAGGGTAAAATACAGGTGTGTCAGGCAGGATAAACTACAGGTGTGTCAGGCAGGATAAACTACAGGTGGGTCAGGCAGGATAAAATACAGTTGTGTCAGGCAGGATAAACTACAGGTGTGTCAGGCAGGATAAACTACAGGTGTGTCAGGCAGGGTTAAAATACAGGTGTGTCAGGCAGGATAAACTACAGGTGTGTCAGGCAGGGTCAGGCAGGGTAAAATACAGGCGTGTCAGGCAGGATAAACTACAGGTGGGTCAGGCAGGATAAACTACAGGTGTGTCAGGCAGGATAAACTACAGGTGTGTCAGGCAGGATAAAATACAGGTGTGTCAGGCAGGATAAACTACAGGTGTGTCAGGCAGGATAAACTACAGGTGTGTCAGGCAGGATAAACTACAGGCAGGGTCAGGCAGGATAAACTACAGGTGTGTCAGGCAGGATAAACTACAGATGTGTCAGGCAGGGTCAGGCAGGATAAACTACAGGTGTGCCAGGCAGGATAAACTGCAGGTGGGTCAGGCAGGGTAAACTACAGGTGTGTCAGGCAGGATAAACTACAGGTGTGTCAGGCAGGATAAACTACAGGTGGGTCAGGCAGGATAAACTACAGGTGTGTCAGGCAGGATAAACTACAGGTGTGTCAGGCAGGATAAACTACAGGTGTGTCAGGCAGGATAAACTACAGGCAGGGTCAGGCAGGATCAACTACAGGTGTGTCAGGCAGGATAAACTACAGATGTGTCAGGCAGGGTCAGGCAGGATAAACTACAGGTGTGTCAGGCAGGATAAACTACAGGTGTGTCAGGCAGGATAAACTACAGGTGGGTCAGGCAGGATAAACTACAGGTGGGTCAGGCAGGATAAACTACAGGTGGGTCAGGCAGGGTAAAATACAGGTGTGTCAGGCAGGATAAACTACAGGTGTGTCAGGCAGGATAAACTACAGGTGGGTCAGGCAGGATAAACTACAGGTGTGTCAGGCAGGATAAACTACAGGTGTGTCAGGCAGGATAAACTACAGGTGGGTCAGGCAGGATAAACTACAGGTGGGTCAGGCAGGATAAACTACAGGTGTGTCAGGCAGGGTAAAATACAGGTGTGTCAGGCAGGATAAAATACAGGTGTGTCAGGCAGGATAAACTACAGGTGTGTCAGGCAGGATAAACTACAGGTGTGTCAGGCAGGATAAACTACAGGTGTGTCAGGCAGGATAAACTACAGGTGGGTCAGGCAGGATAAACTACAGGTGTGTCAGGCAGGATAAACTACAGGTGGGTCAGGCAGGATAAACTACAGGTGGGTCAGGCAGGATAAACTACAGGTGGGTCAGGCAGGATAAACTACAGGTGTGTCAGGCAGGATAAACTACAGGTGGGTCAGGCAGGATAAACTACAGGTGGGTCAGGCAGGATAAAATGCAGTTGTGTCAGTCAGGATAAACTACAGGTGTGTCAGGCAGGATAAACTACAGGTGGGTCAGGCAGGGTAAAATACAGGTGTGTCAGGCAGGATAAACTACAGGTGTGTCAGGCAGGATAAACTACAGGTGGGTCAGGCAGGATAAAATACAGTTGTGTCAGGCAGGATAAACTACAGGTGTGTCAGGCAGGATAAACTACAGGTGTGTCAGGCAGGGTTAAAATACAGGTGTGTCAGGCAGGATAAACTACAGGTGTGTCAGGCAGGGTCAGGCAGGGTAAAATACAGGTGTGTCAGGCAGGATAAACTACAGGTGGGTCAGGCAGGATAAACTACAGGTGTGTCAGGCAGGATAAACTACAGGTGTGTCAGGCAGGATAAAATACAGGTGTGTCAGGCAGGATAAACTACAGGTGTGTCAGGCAGGATAAACTACAGGTGTGTCAGGCAGGATAAAGTACAGGTCTGTCAGGCAGGATAAACTATAGGTGTGTCAGGCAGGATAAACTACAGGTGGGTCAGGCAGGATAAACTACAGGTGGGTCAGGCAGGATAAACTACAGGTGGGTCAGGCAGGGTCAGGCAGGATAAACTACAGGTGTGTCAGGCAGGGTCAGGCAGGATAAACTACAGGTGTGTCAGGCAGGGTCAGGCAGGGTAAACTACAGGTGTGTCAGGCAGGATAAACTACAGGTGTGTCAGGCAGGATAAACTACAGGTGGGTCAGGCAGGATAAACTACAGGTCTGTCAGGCAGGATAAACTATAGGTGTGTCAGGCAGGATAAACTACAGGTGGGTCAGGCAGGATAAACTACAGGTGGGTCAGGCAGGATAAACTACAGGTGGGTCAGGCAGGGTCAGGCAGGATAAACTACAGGTGTGTCAGGCAGGGTCAGGCAGGGTAAACTACAGGTGTGTCAGGCAGGATAAACTACAGTTTTGTCAGGCAGGATAAACTACAGATGTGTCAGGCAGGATAAACTACAGGCAGGGTCAGGCAGGATAAACTACAGGTGTGTCAGGCAGGATAAACTACAGTTTTGTCAGGCAGGATAAACTACAGATGTGTCAGGCAGGATAAACTACAGGCAGGGTCAGGCAGGATAAACTACAGGTGTGTCAGGCAGGATAAACTACAGGTGTGTCAGGCAGGATAAACTACAGGCAGGGTCAGGCAGGATAAACTACAGGTGGGTCTCCACTCTTCTCAATAAATACATGAACTGGAATATCTATCCACTGTAGTGGACGTCATGAATGGTTTAAAACCATAGTCAAATCTTACTAAGATTAGTGTCCCTCATCCAGAATCTGCCAGAGAAAAGGTTAAAGGGCAATTCGCAGTTGCTACATACATGTTTTTATTAAAAATTTTTTACTTATAAATGAATGATATACCCATTGATTCTTGAGGAATATAACCTACACATTCCTCATGAGCTTAGTTCAACTGTCACACCCCATCACAACCCAAACATAGAAGCTTCTTAACTCCAATGTTTGTAAACCAAGTCAAGGTAAACAAACTTAAAACATGTTTAATCAATCTATGCATGGTCAGTCCTTGCATACATTGCTCCGTCTCAAGCCCAATCCCCCTCGGCTGTTCATCAAAATAGAGGCGGGGAGCCCACTTCATTATTGTTTCAACTACATATTGCCCCTTTAAGGAGGTCTTAGTTTGTACACAGAGTCAAATGTGTTTTTATCTGTGGTACTATTTAATCTACTGTCTTGTCATTGGGCTCCCTGTGTGCTCGGTTGCTTCCACAGTCAGTTTGCTGAGCAGTCATAGGCAGCCATTGGTGGTGAGAGGATAGTGAAAGAAGCAGGACAGACAAGATGGAGGATGAGAAGACAAGATGGAGGATGATAAGAGAGAGATCCTCTAATAAACATCAGTCTGTGAATAGGATTGTCTCCTTGTACAATGGGGTTGTGTTTGCATGCACGGAAAACACACAGAGGCACCAAAGAAACAAACAAACAAAACTGAATATTCAAGATTGTATTGTAGGGATCTACATTCATCTTTCCCACTCAAACCCTTCATGGTGATTGGTGAATACATTTGACCTTTAACCCCAGCCAGCTGCACACAGGGAGGGCACGTCAGTTCAGCCAGGTGTTGCCGAGGCCCATCTCTCTCTCTCTCTCTCTATTCCTGTCTCTCTCTCTCTCTCTCTCTCTTCCTGTCTCTCCTCATCACTCCGGCCCATTCAACAGCCAGCATTAATCTCATCACTCTGGCCCATTCAACAGCCAGCATTAATCTCATCACTCTGGCCCATTCTTTCTTTTTTTATGATTTTTTAAAATGTAACCTTCATTTAACACATTTTTATTAACAATGACGGCCTACCGGGGAACAGTGGGTTAACTCTGGGTTAATTCTACAGCCAGCATTAATCTCATCACTCTGGCCCATTCCACAGCCAGCATTAATCTTCTGCTATGACAACAACACATCCAGAGACATACAGTGCCTTGCGAAAGTATTCGGCCCCCTTGAACTTTGCGACCTTTTGCCACATTTCAGGCTTCAAACATAAAGATATAAAACTGTATTTTTTTGTGAAGAATCAACAACAAGTGGGACACAATCATGAAGTGGACAACATTTATTGGATATTTCAAACTGTTTTAACAAATCAAAAACTGAAAAATTGGGCGTGCAAAATTATTCAGCCCCTTTACTTTCAGTGCCGCAAACTCTCTCCAGAAGTTCAGTGAGGATCTCTGAATGATCCAATGTTGACCTAAATGACTAATGATGATAAATACAATCCACCTGTGTGTAATCAAGTCTCCGTATAAATGCACCTGCACTGTGATAGTCTCAGAGGTCCGTCAAAAGCGCAGAGAGCATCATGAAGAACAAGGAACACACCAGGCAGGTCCGAGATACTGTTGTGAAGAAGTTTAAAGCCGGATTTGGATACAAAAAGATTTCCCAAGCTTTAAACATCCCAAGGAGCACTGTGCAAGCGATAATATTGAAATGGAAGGAGTATCAGACCACTGCAAATCTACCAAGACCTGGCCGTCCCTCTAAACTTTCAGCTCATACAAGGAGAAGACTGATCAGAGATGCAGCCAAGAGGCCCATGATCACTCTGGATGAACTGCAGAGATCTACAGCTGAGGTGGGAGACTCTGTCCATAGGACAACAATCAGTCGTATATTGCACAAATCTGGCCTTTATGGAAGAGTGGCAAGAAGAAAGCCATTTCTTTAAGATATCCATAAAAAGTGTCGTTTAAAGTTTGCCACAAGCCACCTGGGAGACACACCAAACATGTGGAAGAAGGTGCTCTGGTCAGATGAAACCAAAATTGAACTTTTTGGCAACAATGCAAAACGTTATGTTTGGCGTAAAAGCAACACAGCTGAACACACCATCCCCACTGTCAAACATGGTGGTGGCAGCATCATGGTTTGGGCCTGCTTTTCTTCAGCAGGGACAGGGAAGATGGTTAAAATTGATGGGAAGATGGATGGAGCCAAATACAGGACCATTCTGGAAGAAAACCTGATGGAGTCTGCAAAAGACCTGAGACTGGAACGGAGATTTGTCTTCCAACAAGACAATGATCCAAAACATAAAGCAAAATCTACAATGGAATGGTTCAAAAATAAACATATCCAGGTGTTAGAATGGCCCAGTCAAAGTCCAGACCTGAATCCAATCGAGAATCTGTGGAAAGAACTGAAAACTGCTTTTCACAAATGCTCTCCATCCAACCTCACTAAGCTCGAGCTGTTTTGCAAGGAGGAATGGGAAAAAATGTCAGTCTCTCGATGTGCAAAACTGATAGAGACATACCCCAAGCGACTTACAGCTGTAATCGCAGCAAAAGGTGGCGCTACAAAGTATTAACTTAAGGGGGCTGAATAATTTTGCACGCCCAATTTTTCAGTTTTTGATTTGTTAAAAAAGTTTGAAATATCCAATAAATGTCGTTCCACTTCATGATTGTGTCCCACTTGTTGTTGATTCTTCACAAAAAAATACAGTTTTATATCTTTATGTTTGAAGCCTGAAATGTGGCAAAAGGTCGCAAAGTTCAAGGGGGCCGAATACTTTTGCAAGGCACTGTATACACAGACTGAGAGGCAGGAGGAGAAAGAATAGGAGACTTTTGTCCAGGACTTATACAAGACAGGCAGAGGGAGGCAGGTAGACTAGGAGACTTTTGTCCAGGACTTATACAAGCCAGGCAGAGGGAGGCAGGTAGACTAGGAGACCTTGGTCCAGGACTTATACAAGACAGGCAGAGGGAGGCAGGTAGACTAGGAGACCTTGGGTCCAGGATTTATAAAAGACAGGCAGGAAGAATAGGACCAGATGCAGCCATTCGTGTCTGCTTTGTGAATGTACGCATAGCCTATAAAGGAGATGGCTGGACAGATACTCCTGATGAATATGCATGGCTGGACAGATACTCCTGATGAATATGCATGCAGATCATTACTTATGCAGGCACAACGTTGGGTGTAAATAAGGCTGATTGTGTCTCAAGGTGTATTTATGTATGGAGAGATTATGGAGAGACACTTTAGGTAGCTGAGAAGGCTTCGTCCAAACCAGAAGTGGTTTGGTGAGCCGCCTGGAGAGTAACCATGCCTGTGGTTTGGTGAGTAACCATGTCTGTGGTTTGGTGAGTAACCGTGCCTGTGGTTTGGTGAGTAACCGTGCCTGTGGTTTGGTGAGTAACCTGGTGAGTAACCATGCCTGTGGTTTGGTGAGTAACCTGGTGAGTAACTGTGCCTGTGGTTTGGTGAGTAAGCTGGTGAGTAACCGTGCCTGTGGTTTGGTGAGTAACCTGGTGAGTAACCGTGCATGTGGTTTGGTGAGTAACCTGGTGAGTAACCGTGCCTGTGGTTTGGTGAGCCGCCTGGTGAGTAACCATGCCTGTGGTTTGGTGAGTAACCTGGTGAGTAACCATGCCTGTGGTTTGGTGAGTAACCTGGTGAGTAACCGTGCCTGTGGTTTGGTGAGTAACCGTGCCTGTGGTTTGGTGAGCCACCTGGTGAGTAACCGTGCCTGTGGTTTGGTGAGTCACCTAATGAGTACACGTGCCTGTGGTTTGGTGAGTAACCATGCCTGATGTTTTGGTGAGTAACCGTGCCTGTGGTTTGGTGAGTAACCTGGTGAGTAACCATGCCTGTGGTTTGGTGAGCCACCTGGTGAGTAACCGTGCCTGTGGTTTGGTGAGTAACCGTGCCTGTGGTTTGGTGAGCCACCTGGTGAGTAACCATGCCTGTGGTTTGATGAGTCACCTAATGAGTACACATGCCTGTGGTTTGGTGAGTCACGCTCCCCTAATGGGTAACTGTGCGTGCCTAGCTCAGCAGCAAGCCTTGTATGTGGCTCAGGACAACAGGGTTCAAAACCCAGGTCGGTCACATTGTTGACATGACCTGGGTGGGTCTCCGTGAGGAGGAGGTCAAAGGGTATTGTTTGCATAGCCTACTGTAGGTACTGTAGCAGGGCTGGGCCCAGTCCCATTTTAAATTCCAGTAAATTCAGAAAGTTCTAATTCCAAATTCTAATTCCAAATTCTAATTCCAAGTTCTAATTCCAAATTCTAATTCCAAACTGAAAATGGAATCTCTGTGTACTATCTGAGTTACTGCGGTGCATTAAGTACTAATTTGCTAACTTCTCGTTGCTCTTCCGTTTCTCTTTTTTTTTTGTATCGTCATTAGGCACAATATACATGATCCCCGTGTTTTTAGCTCCGAGACGCCGGCACTTTGAGAAGAAGAAAAAGACACCGCTGATTTATAGGCACATTGAACTCTATCGGATTGTGCTAAAACGATGACGTCATATCGAATTCGGCCATCTTTACACACGTTCGCCAATCGATTGGAATTCAAATGGAATCGACCCCACCCTGACTGTCGCCCTGTTGCTCTGGTAAAGAGGCATAAAAAGCACAACTGGTCAGATGAGGATGATGATGTTCTCACCCTTCTCCTGATGTTTTCATGTGACAGCTGTGTTTGTTCCGCTCAGAGAGTGTGTGGATGGAACATGACTATAACCACTTGTTTCCTTAAAGTGCCTTTTACAACCCACTGATTGGTTCAATTTGCTGTTGTGGACAGTCATTTGAGGAAATATCTGGTTCAAAGGCTTGAGTTGTTTAAAATGGATTTGATTTGGCGCTACGTTTCTCAATGGGAGGATGGATACCCATCGGTAACACAAAAAAATGGACATTTTGTGGATCTGATGCGATTGACATCAAGGTGTGGGACATTGTGGTGCCTGTGTCCTCTGCTAACCTGATAGCTGTTCATTGCTCTTGAGTAAAGAACACTAATTGCACCAAGATAGAGATTAAATTAAAACTTAAATACTTTGCTTTTACACTGTCGAAGCATTACGTAAATGAATAAATAAATCAGCTTCATCTATGAGATAGTGCTACTCAGGGACCCCAAGACGTGAAGCCCTGAACTAGCTCACTGATTCATCTAATTAATCAAGGGCTTGATGATTAGTTGACAAGTTGAATCAGGTGCTAGCTTTGGAATAGATCAAACAAATGAAATGGCTGGGATGGCCTCTCCCTGAGGAGAGGTTTGGAATGGCTGGGGGGCTCCTGAGGAGAGGTTTGGAATGGTTGGGGGGCTCCTGAGGAGAGGTTGGGGGTCCCTGAGGAGAGGTTTGGAATGGCTGGGGGGCTCCTGAGGAGAGGTTGGGGGTCCCTGAGGAGAGGTTTGGAATGGTTGGGGGTCCCTGAGGAGAGGTTTGGAATGGTTGGGGGTCCCTGAGGAGAGGTTTGGAATGGTTGGGGGTCCCTGAGGAGAGGTTTGGAATGGTTGGGGGTCCCTGAGGAGAGGTTTGGAATGGTTGGGGGTCCCTGGGGAGAGGTTTGGAATGGTTGGGGTTCCCTGAGGAGAGGTTTGGAATGGTTGGGGGTCCCTGAGGAGAGGTTTGGAACGGTTGGGGGTCTCCTGAGGAGAGGTTGGGGGTCCCTGAGGAGAGGTTGGGGGTCCCTGAGGAGAGGTTGGGGGTCCCTGAGGAGAGGTTGGGGGTCCCTGAGGAGAGGTTGGGGGTCCCTGAAGAGAGGTTTGAAAACCCCTAGAAGACATGGAATAGTAATGGAATGACTGCATTAAAATAGATAGAACAAGGGTATAATACAGCTCTATCCCTAAATGAGGAAGTTGTATCTGTTATAAAATATCACTTTGCCTACTAATGCCTCTTTGGGCGACAGGAAGCCTAGTGGTTAGAGCGTTGGGCCAGTAACCAAAAAGTTGCTAGATCGAATCCCCAAGATAACAAGGTACAAATTTGTCGTTCTGCCCCTGAACAAGGCAGTTAAACCCACTGTTCCTAGGCCGTCATTGTAAATAAGAATTTATTCTTAACTGTCTTGCCTAGTTAAAGGTTAAATAAAAAATCTATAAAAACAAAATAATGCAACATAGGGCCACTAACCCAAGATGACTCGCTACAGAGAGTAGCAAGACTCCCGGGCCTTCAGAAACTATTCACACCCCGTCACTTTTTCAAAATGTCGTTGTGTTACAAAAGGTGAGATTAAAATGAATTGAATTGTCATAAACAAACATGAAAAATAAAACACTTGGTCATAACCACGTCATAATGTCATAACAGCTGGCATAATATAGCCTCCACATTTACTCTGTACCGGTACCCCCTGTATATAGCCTCCACATTTACTCTGTACCGGTACCCCCTGTATATAGACTCCACATTGACTTTGTACCGGTACCCCCTGTATATAGCCTCCACATTGAGTCTGTACCCCCTGTATATAGCCTCCACATTGACTCTGTACCGGTACCCCCCTGTATATAGCCTCCACATTGAGTCTGTACCCCCTGTATATAGCCTCCACATTGACTCTGTACCGATACCCCCCTGTATATAGCCTCCACATTGAGTCTGTACCCCCTGTATATAGCCTCCACATTGAGTCTGTACCCCCTGTATATAGCCTCCACATTGACTCTGTACCGGTATCCCCTGTATATAGCATTTCACTGTATTTTTAAAATTTGTATTTAACCTTTATTTAACCAGGCAAGTCAGTTAAGAACAAATTCTTATTTTCAATGACAGCCTAGGAACAGTGGGGTTAACTGCCTTGTTCAGGGGCAGAACGACAGATTTGTACCTGTCGGGGATTCGATCTAGCAACCTTTCGGTTACTGGCCCAACGCTCTAACCACTAGGCTACCTGCCGCACTGTATGGTCTATAACTGTTGAATTTTGCGCATGTGACAAATACAATTTGATTTGATTTGACAGGTAGGCTATGGTGTATCGTAACACCCTGTATATAGCCTCCACATTGACTCTGTACCGTAATACCCTGAATATAGTCTCCACATTGACTCTGTACCGTAACACCCTGTATATAGCCTCCACATTGACTCTGTATCAGTACCCCCTGTATATAGTCTCCACATTGACTCTGTACCGTAACACCCTGTATATAGTCTCCACATTTGATTTGACAGGTAGGCTATGGTGTACCGTAACACCCTGTATATAGTCTCCACATTTGATTTGACAGGTAGGCTATGGTGTACCGTAACACCCTGTATATAGTCTCCACATTTGATTTGACAGGTAGGCTATGGTGTACCGTAACACCCTGTATATAGTCTCCACATTTGATTTGACAGGTAGGCTATGGTGTATCGTAACACCCTGTATATAGCCTCCACATTGACTCTGTATCAGTACCCCCTGTATATAGTCTCCACATTGACTCTGTACCGTAACACCCTGTATATAGTCTCCACATTTGATTTGACAGGTAGGCTATGGTGTACCGTAACACCCTGTATATAGTCTCCACATTTGATTTGACAGGTAGGCTATGGTGTACCGTAACACCCTGTATATAGTCTCCACGTTTGATTTGACAGGTAGACTATGGTGTACCGTAACACCCTGTATATAGTCTCCACATTTGATTTGACAGGTAGGCTATGGTGTACCGTAACACCCTGTATATAGTCTCCACATTTGATTTGACAGGTAGGCTATAGTGTATCGTAACACCCTGTATATAGCCTCCACATTGACTCTGTATCAGTACCCCCTGTATATAGTCTCCACATTGACTCTGTACCGTAACACCCTGTATATAGTCTCCACATTTGATTTGACAGGTAGGCTATGGTGTACCGTAACACCCTGTATATAGTCTCCACATTTGATTTGACAGGTAGGCTATGGTGTACCGTAACACCCTGTATATAGTCTCCACGTTTGATTTGACAGGTAGGCTATGGTGTACCGTAACACCCTGTATATAGTCTCCACATTTGATTTGACAGGTAGGCTATGGTGTACCGTAACACCCTGTATATAGTCTCCACATTTGATTTGACAGGTAGGCTATGGTGTACCGTAACACCCTGTATATAGTCTCCACATTTGATTTGACAGGTAGGCTATGGTGTAATGGAGTGTTCTGCCTTGTTTGGTAGGTTTTCTGGGTTTTGACACTCTTATGTAGGCGTCCTAACCAGACATAAAATAACACAATACATATGTCACAACAGGTTAAAATATATGGGTCACGACAGTGTTATGACCATTTTTACAGTTTGCGACAAGTTGTCAGCTGTTATGACATGGTTATGATCGCGTCATAACGTGTTATAACGCTGGGTGTCAAGTAAAGTGTTACCAAATAAAAGTCGAATATATCTTGATTACTTAAGTATTCAATGCACGTTAGAATCACCTTTGGCAGCGGGGAGACTCTAAAAACTTTGCTCACCTGGATTGTACAAAAATTCTTCAAGCTGGTTGTTGATCATTGCTAGACAGCCATTTTCAAGCCGATTAAAGTCAAAACTGTAAATAGGCCACTCAGGAACATTCACTGACATCTTGGTAAGCAGTTCCAGTGTAGATTTGGCTTTGTGTTTTAGGTTATTGTCCTGCTGAAAGGTGAATTCATCTCCCAGTGTTTGGTGGAAAGCAGACTGAACCAGGGTTTCCTCTAGGATTTTGCCTGTGCTTAGCTCTATTTTGTTTCTTTTAATCGCCCCAAAATAAACTCCCTAGACCTTGATGACAAGCATACCCATAGCATGATGCAGCCACCACCATGCATGAAAATATGAAGAGTGGTACTCAGTGTTGTGTTGGATTTGCCTCAAACATAACGCTTTATATTCAGGACATTAAGTTCATTTATTTTCTTATTGTAAACAGGATGCATGTTGGGAAAATGTATTCTGTACAAGCTTCCTTCTTTTCACTCTGTCAAGTTGGTTAGTATTGTGGAGTAACTACAATATTGTTGATCCATCCTCAGTTCTCTCCTAACACTACAATTAAACTCTGTAACTGTTGTAAAGTCACCATTGACCTCATGGTGAAATCCCTGAGCGGTTTCCTTCCTCTCCGGCAACTGAGTTAGGAAGGACACCTGTATCTTTGTAATGACTGGGTGTATTGACACACCATCCAAAGTGTAATTAATAACTTCACTATGCTCAAAGGGATATTCAATGTCTGCTTGTTTTATTACCCATCTACCCATAGGTGCCCTTCTTTGCAAGGCATTGGAAAACATGCCTGGTCTTTGTGGTTGAATCTGTGTTTGAAATTCACTGCTTGACTGAGGGGACCTTACAGATAATTTATATGTGTGGGGGTACAGAGATGAGGTAGTCATTCAAAAATCATGTTAAACACTATTATTGCACACAGTCCATGCAATTTAGGTGACTTGGTATTCCCATTTGTTAAATCCTGAACTTATTTAGGCTTGCCATAACAAAAGGATTGAATACTTATTGACTCAAGACATTTCAGCTTTTCAGTTATTCATTTCTAAACATTTCTAAAAAACAACATTTCTACTTTGACATTATGGGGGAAGGCCAGTGACACAAAATATACATTTAATCCATTTTAAATTCAGGCTGAAACACAACAAAAATTAGGGAAAAAGTTCAGGTGTGTGAATACTTTCTGAAGGCTCTGTAGACGCCAACAGGCCTGTTTCAAAAGATGGGAGACAAAAAAAAAAAAACAGAATAATTGAGGTAAATTACATCTCTTGATGTTAGCTTAATGAAAATAAATATCTATCTCTCCTGTTCCTAATGGTCCATCTTTCATCTGAATTAACACAAAGCCTTGAAGGCCTCGTGCTATTCAACGAGGCCTTTTCCAATGGATATTCACGTGTTGGGCCTAATGTTCAAGACGTTGGATATCTATGCACGCTGCAGCATAGGCTTGGCCTAATAGAGTGTATTCAGCACATTTGAAATCATCTCAATAGAGCTAATGGAATCTTGAGTGGCCAATAAAAGTACATATTTAAATGAAAGACCCCATGGTGTTATTGTTCTCCTGTATTCATGAATCATCAAGGCCTCCTGTATTCTCATGCTAATCTAACATCAGGATATTTGTTTTTATTTATTTTGTGTTCAACATAATGAATGAACCCGTGGGGTTTTTTGTTTTTTTTCTCTCTCCTTCCAAATGGTGTTTTTCAGACGTTTGTGTAGGTCCTGGCACAGAAACAAAGACACAACCATTGTCCTCCATGATTATTAAAGTAAACAGAGTGGAGGGTGCTCGTCTTTGGAGGCAGCTGCAGGCACTTGAGGGGAGGAAGAGAGGGGAGGAAAGGCCCGAGCCAAGCAACCCTCAAGACTCTCTGTCAGAGAGGTGAGCCCATTATTCAGAGGCTTCTAGAGAACAGCAGAGCACTACGATAATTAGCTTTGAAGATCCCGGTCGTCTTCGTGAAGCACCAAAGGGAAGAAAACAGACAAACGGGGAGGGACGATCAGGACTCAATAAGAACTGCTTGTGTTCCCCTTTCCATTGAACCAGGTTTTGCTACAGTGTGCCTTAATGAACAGGGCCCAGATCCAGCTCTGGGTTAGGACTCATCTGGGTGCAGTGCTGCAGTGTAATGACAGACAGCAGCTAAGGAACAAAACGTTCTCGACCCGCTTCCTCTTTATTCAAAGGGACAATCTGCGATTGCGACATTCAATTTTGGATTCTGGAACAATATAACTTATGCCTCATTGAGCTTTAGTTAAATATAAGCATGTTTTACACCATTACAAACAACGCAATTGTAAACAAATAATGTATAGCCTTGAAATACATGGTTAAAACTATCATTTTGATATCATGGAGGGCCACACCATACATCTATTGCTCTGTCTATGAATTTGAGATTTGTTATTCCCTCAGCTGTTAACCGAAAGTGTGGGGGGGGGGGGGGGGGGGACTGCTTCGTTATCGTTTGAACTGCAGATTGTCTGTTCAATTATACCCTGTTACCAGTACATCAAGAGTAGGATGGGGCACACGGTCTGCTTGGCTGGTTATTGTTCCTTTTCTATGAAGAATAGATACCAGAACACTGATAAATGTTCCCAGCACCTGCATGTTACTGGATGTGCTGAACGCTAAATTTAAAACTAATCTTCCTAGTACTTACCACGGTGCTTCTACTTGCTCTACGGTGATCCATGATGCTATAGGAAGGACTTTATAAACACATTAGATCCATGATGCTATAGGAAGGGCTATATAAACACATTAGATCCATGATGCTATAGGAAGGACTATATAAACACATTAGATCCATGATGCTATAGGAAGGACTATATAAACACATTAGATCCATGATGCTGTAGGAAAGGGCTATATAAACACATTAGATCCATGATGCTATAGGAAGGACTATATAAACACATTAGATCCATGATGCTGTAGGAAAGGGCTATATAAACACATTAGATCCATGTTGCTATAGGAAGGACTATATAAACACATTAGATCCATGTTGCTATAGGAAAGGGCTATATGTCGGGTAGAGAGGAACCAGGCTCTGAGGGGTGGCCAGTCCTCTACTGACTGTACTGGGTAGAGAGGAACCAGGCTCTGAGGGGTGGCCAGTCCTCTTCTGGCTGTACTGGGTAGAGAGGAACCAGGCTCTGAGGGGAGGCCAGTCCTCTTCTGGCAGTACTGGGTAGAGAGGAACCAGGCTCTGAGGGGTGGCCAGTCCTCTACTGGCTGTACTGGGTAGAGAGGAACCAGGCTCTGAGGGGTGGCCTGTCCTCTTCTGGCTGTACCGGGTAGAGAGGAACGAGGCTCTGAGGGGTGGCCAGTCCTCTTCTGTCTGTGACAGGGTAGAGAGGAACCAGGCTCTGAGTCCTCTTCTGGCTGTGCCGGGTAGAGAGGAACCAGGCTCTGAGGGGTGGCCAGTCCTCTTCTGGCTGTGCCGGGTAGAGAGGAACCAGGCTCTGAGGGGTGGCCAGTCCTCTTCTGGCTGTACTGGGTAGAGAGGAACCAGGCTCTGAGGGGTGGCCAGTCCTCTACTGGCTGTACTGGGTAGAGAGGAACCAGGCTCTGAGGGGTGGCCAGTCCTCTTCTGGCTGTACTGGGTAGAGAGGAACCAGGCTCTGAGGGGTGGCCAGTCCTCTTCTGGCTGTACCGGGTAGAGAGGAACGAGGCTCTGAGGGGTGGCCAGTCCTCTTCTGGCTGTACTGGGTAGACCAGAGGAACCAGGCTCTGAGGGGTGGCCAGTCCTCTTCTGGCTGTACTAGGTAGACCAGAGGAACCAGGCTCTTAGGGGTGGCCAGTCCTCTACTGACTGTACTGGGTAGAGAGGAACCAGGCTCTGAGGGGTGGCCAGTCCTCTTCTGGCTGTACTGGGTAGAGAGGAACCAGGCTCTGAGGGGTGGCCAGTCCTCTTCTGGTTGTACTGGGTAGAGAGGAACCAGGCTCTGAGTCCTCTTCTGGCTGTGCCGGGTGGAGATTATAAACTAGAGAGGAACCAGGCTCTGAGGAGTGGCCAGTCCTCTTCTGTCTGTGACAGGGTAGAGAGGAACCAGGCTCTGAGTCCTCTTCTGGCTGTGCCGGGTAGAGAGGAACCAGGCTCTGAGGGGTGGCCAGTCCTCTTCTGGCTGTACTGGGTAGAGAGGAACCAGGCTCTGAGGGGTGGCCAGTCCTCTTCTGGCTGTACTGGGTAGAGAGGAACCAGGCACTGAGGGGTGGCCAGTCCTCTTCTGGCTGTACTGGGTAGAGAGGAACCAGGCTCTGAGGGGTGGCCAGTCCTCTTCTGGCTGTACTGGGTAGAGAGGAACCAGGCTCTGAGGGGTGGCCAGTCCTCTTCTGGCTGTACTGGGTAGAGAGGAACCAGGCTCTGAGGGGTGACCAGTCCTCTTCTGGCTGTACTGGGTAGAGAGGAACCAGGCTCTGAGGGGTGGCCAGTCCACTTCTGGCTGTACTGGGTAGAGGAACCAGGCTCTGAGGGTGGGCCAGTCCTCTTCTGGCTGTGCCGGGTAGAGAGGAACCAGGCTCTGAGGGGTGGCCAGTCCTCTTCTGGCTGTACTGGGTAGAGAGGAACCAGGCTCTGAGGGGTGGCCAGTCCTCTTCTGGCTGTGCCGGGTAGAGAGGAACCAGGTTCTGAGGGGTGGCCAGTCCTCTTCTGGCTGTACTGGGTAGACCAGAGGAACCAGGCTCTGAGGGGTGGCCAGTCCTCTTCTGGCTGTACTGGGTAGACCAGAGGAACCAGGCTCTGAGGGGTGGCCAGTCCTCTTCTGGCTGTACTGGGTAGAGAGGAACCAGGCTCTGAGGGGTGGCCAGTCCTCTTCTGGCTGTGCCGGGTAGAGAGGAACCAGGCTCTGAGGGGTGGCCAGTCCTCTTCTGGCTGTGCCGGGTGGAGATTAGATAGATATGTGGTGGTGGTGGTAGAGTAGGGGCCTGAGGGCACACAGTGTGTTGTGAAATCTGTCAATGTATTGTGTAAAATGTTTTAAAAAATTGTATAAGCGGCCTTCATTTTTGCCAGACCCCAGGAAGAGTAGCTGCTGCTTTGGCAGGAACTAAAAATGGGGATCCTTAATAAATACAATAAAAATAACAGTACATGGCCACATTATTCTTCAACATGAGAACAGTAAATGAGACATGGATTGTGTATGTGTCCCATTCAGAGGGTGAATGGGCAAGACTGTGGGAAGCATCGGTGTCAACATAGGCCAGCATCCCTGCGGAAAGCTTTCCACAGTCCATGCCCAACGAATTGAGGCTGTTCTTAGCGCAAAAGGAAGGGTGTTCCTGATGTTTTGTACACTCTGTGTGTACTTCAATATGAACTTGAATCTCCCTTCGACCTAAAATGACAATTATGATTATTTTGTTCCTGGATATTGCTCCTAATTATCGGTTACACACTTATACAATAATTGTACCAGCCCTACGCATCATAAATGAATGTAAATGGTAAACACAGTCAGCAGATACGCTCAGAGAGGGGAAAGAAAAACACACACAAAAAAACAAGACAATGTCAATTTAAACAAAGATGTTTTAATGTTGGGTAGCACTCTATAATAACTCTACATAAAAGCATTTTATAATGGATTAGTAAATAATTTATTCATCATTACTCACATTTGTAAAAAAAAAAAAATGTTAGTAACCTAGTTATTCACACTTTTATAAAACAACTTCTAAAGCATTTAATAACCTAAGATGTTTAATATAAGTCCTTCTAAACCATCTCCCAATCATTAGTAAAGTCTTTTTGCATGACCTAATCAAAAGTTGTCTATTTATACTTTATAATACATTTTATAAATGTTTTGAGTGACCAGTGTAATTTCCTCACCAAAAGATGAACATGGTCATTGGTAGACATTCCAGGAGTATATGATGCTCCCTAAGGTCTCTAAATGTCCCCTCGAACTTTATCAACGGTTAAACAATAAGCCCACAACGCCGAGGATGATGTGAACATTAGCGTTTCTTGCCAGTGACCTTTCTACCAAAAGCAAAGTGTGGTTTGCAGCCATGCCTTAAGAGCAGTCTTATCTCAATTAACCCGGAAGTGAAACCTGGCATCATCTTGTCAGTAGATTTAGTTCTGGGAGTTCCGGGTTTGTAAAGTCTAAACCCTCACAAAATAATACATATTTAGATTTTTTTTAAAATAAATAACCCACACTTTAGATGAGGTTCAAGCAAAAAAAATTATTTAAACTAATGACTTAACTAAATGGTTTATAAAATGACCTATATTAAAACATCTTATGAATGGAGTAATGATTAAATAAACTATTTACTAAACCCATCACAAATGCTATATTACGTGGCGTTATTACGCGTTGCTACCTACAACGGTTGTTTTTAAATAGTTTACAAAGCATTGTATACAGCACAGAAAGAATCTTCACCAGGGTGGGTTCCACGAAGAGGAGGTTATCATGAGAAATACATTGTGCATGCTGCTAAAATTGTGCTCCTTTGAAAACTACTCCCAAAACGGTGTTGTGTAAGTCCTGAACCAAACTAGCGTCCGGGTCTACGGGTACCTTCTCGCGGACAGACAGAAGTCCATCGAGAGAGAGACACGACGGAAAGTGGTTATTCCCTTCTCTACCAAAAGCTCAAAGACAATATCTGTATCTGAAATGGCACCCTAATCCGTATATAGTGCCCTACTTTTGTAGTAGTGCGCTATATAAACGAAATAGGATGCCATTATGGACACACCCCAATGCGTGTGGTAGTTTCCATGAGATTCCAATCACTTCCAACGCTGCTCAGTGGGACAGTCACCCCAAAATAAGCAGAAGTTACTGCAACAGTAGGAAGCCAGGAGACTAGACGTACAGGGGAGACAGGCTTCTGCATCCCCCGTGAAAAGCTCTGTCAAAAACACAGAACCGGGATAGTCAAACAGCACAGGAGCTTCAGAATGGACTTCATCTTGTCCGACCGAGCACTTCTTTAGGGTGGCGTTATAAAAACACGTATTGGCTTTAAATCACGAGCACGGATAGATTACATGTACAGCTCAATGAAAATCACGGTGTTGGGGGGAAAAAAAAAAAGTACACAAAATTCATGATGCTTTGAAGAAAAATAAAATGTGTCCATTTCTTTTCAAAGTTCACGTCTAATAGTCGTATATACTGGATACACATGGTACAGTACACTGTCCAATGAGATGCTGACGTCCACGTTCCTTCTAGACAGCAATGCAAGTGCCTTGAACGTACAGGTCTAACGTTGAGACAGATCAGACCTGGTAGATTTAGTCAGTCTAACGTTGAGACAGAACAGACCTGGTAGGTTCAGTCAGTCTAACATTGAGACAGAACAGACCTGGTAGGTTCAGTCAGTCTAATATTGAGACAGATCAGACCTGGTAGGTTCAGTCAGTCTAACATTGAGACAGATCAGACCTGGTAGGTTCAGTCAGTCTAACATTGAGACAGATCAGACCTGGTAGGTTCAGTCAGTCTAACATTGAGGCAGAACAGACCTGGTAGGTTCAGTCAGTCAGTCTAACATTGAGACAGATCAGACCTGGTAGGTTCAGTCAGTCTAATATTGAGACAGAACAGACCTGGTAGGTTCAGTCAGTCTAATATTGAGACAGATCAGACCTGGTAGGTTCAGTCAGTCTAACGTTGAGACAGAACAGACCTGGTAGGTTCAGTCAGTCTAACGTTGAGACAGATCAGACCTGGTAGGTTCAGTCAGTCTAACGTTGAGACAGATCAGACCTGGTAGGTTCAGTCAGTCTAACGTTGAGACAGATCAGACCTGGTAGGTTCAGTCAGTCTAACGTTGAGACAGATCAGACCTGGTAGGTTCAGTCAGTCTAACGTTGAGACAGATCAGACCTGGTAGGTTCAGTCAGTCTAACGTTGAGACAGAACAGACCTGGTAGGTTCAGTCAGTCTAACATTGAGACAGAACAGACCTGGTAGGTTCAGTCAGTCTAACATTGAGACAGAACAGACCTGGTAGGTTCAGTCAGTCTAACATTGAGACAGAACAGACCTGGTAGGTTCAGTCAGTCTAACATTGAGACAGATCAGACCTGGTAGGTTCAGTCAGTCTAACGTTGACAGATCAGACCTGGTAGGTTCAGTCAGCCAGTCTAACATTGAGACAGATCAGACCTGGTAGGTTCAGTCAGTCTAACGTTGACAGATCAGACCTGGTAGGTTCAGTCAGTCTAATATTGAGACAGAACAGACCTGGTAGGTTCAGTCAGTCTAACGTTGAGACAGATCAGACCTGGTAGGTTCAGTCAGCCAGTCTAACATTGAGACAGAGCAGACCTGGTAGGTTCAGTCAGCCAGTCTAACATTGAGACAGAGCAGACCTGGTAGGTTCAGTCAGCCAGTCTAACATTGAGACAGAGCAGACCTGGTAGGTTCAGCCAGTCAGTGGTAACACTATATGATGATGTTGACCAACCGTTGAATCAATCTGAACCAAAGCTGCAGAATGACACCACCCAATAATAAAAGTGAATAATCTCAACATTAAATTCTCTGTTTGCGTGATTCCCATATCTCTGTTTTGTCTCTGTTTCTTGACAAAACACCACAACCAGAACAGGGACTCAGGTTCTCTCTCTTTAACCAAAAGCAGTACATGACAAGATTTGGCTGTCGCTTGTGGGTGGGGGGGGGGGGGGGGGGGGGGGGTTTATACAGAGGCAGAGTGATGTTTAAATAGCTTTGGGGTGCGTTCAGCAGGGCACAACGTTTTGGAGCATTATGTTGAAACAACACCCCTCTCGAGGGTATAAGAAGTCTGCTCTATTCACAACACTGCTATCTGAGGGTTATACTACAAAGCAGGGTCAACGAGAGCCAGCTAACTTACCTAAATATTCAGAAATAACTTTTAAAATTTTTTTTTTTGGGGGGGGGGGAGATAACCTTGAAATGAGCATGGTCAAAATTGACCGAACAACCAAAAAAAAAAATGCAAATCTAAGTTGAGCTTTCTTAATGAACCAGATCAATAACTAGTTATTTCTGGTTGTTGATCAAAGTTAGCTGGCTAACTCTGATTCTGCGTTTATAGCATAACCCTCTATAATGTCAGGCAACAGTACAGTGTACTGAACGTGGCCCTGCTGTAGTGATGGGAGGTTGGGATCACATGTCGAGCAGTAGAACACGGGGGTCTTCAACCACTGACTTGATCTTACGCAGGAAGGTGACGGCCTCTCTGCCGTCGACCAGCCGATGGTCGTAGGTCAGAGCCACGTACATCATGGGCCGGATCTCCACCTGATGGAGAGAAACAAGACGAGAACAACTAGTAGCTAGACTATGGAACCGACCGCGCCGCAGTCGCCATAGAAACGACCGCATCGCAGTCGCCATAGAACCGACCGCATCGCAGTCGCCATAGAAACGACCGCGCCGCAGTCGCCATAGAACCGACCGCGCCGCAGTCGCCATAGAACCGACCGCACCGCAGTCGCCATAGAAACAACCGCGCCGCAGTCATTTAGTCATAATAAATCGTGATAAAATAACTGACTGAGGTTGAAACTTACATTATAGCAGCTAGATTTTTTAGAAAAGATAACTTTGTTGACATGACAACACGCATTCATACATTTGCGTCAAATAATGTCCAATTCAACTTCTGGATGGAGATACGATTTAATGCGTTGGCATACAGAAGCGAATGTACTGAGGGTGTCACCCACCTTGCCGCCGATGGCCACAGGCCTGTCGAAGATACCGTGCATGCCCAAGATGGCTGACTGGGGCGGGTTGATGATGGGCGTGCCGAACATGGAACCAAACACTCCTCCATTACTGATGGTGAAGGTTCCTCCGTCCATGTCCTCCACAGCCAGCAAATTATTACGAGCCTGGACAAAAACACACACAGGAGTCAGTCCTGTCGTTATTCAATTTGTTTTATTTTTTACATTCATCTCCCGTTTGAAGAGCTTCTTGGCGCCGTTTATCACAAGGTGGCGTCATCATACTGATGTGGTGACATAAGGCCCGATCTCAGACTAACTGGTGGATCGTATGTCAACAACAGTGACACATTCATCCCACTCAGACAAAGCCTTGTACAGAACCTTCTCTCCCAGACAGTGACACATTCATCCCACTCAGACAAAGCCTTGTACCTTCTCTCCCAGACCGTGACACATTCATCCCACTCAGACAAAGCCTTGTTCAGTACCTTCTCTCCCAGACCGTGACACATTCATCCCACTCAGACAAAGCCTTGTTCAGTACCTTCTCTCCCAGACCGTGACACATTCATCCCACTCAGACAAAGCCTTGTTCAGTACCTTCTCTCCCAGACCGTGACTCATTCATCCCACTCAGACAAAGCCTTGTTCAGTACCTTCTCTCCCAGACCGTGACACATTCATCCCACTCAGACAAAGCCTTGTTCAGTACCTTCTCTCCCAGACCGTTGATGGTTTTCTCAATGTCAGCAAAGTTCATGGTCTCTACGTTGCGAATAACCGGTACAACCAGTCCCTGGTGAAGAGCAGCAGATGAGACCACACACACAAACACACCATACCTTTCTGGTTACATTTTTATAGAATTTTCACCCAACACACAGAAGAAACCACCGACACACAGCAAAGAACACAAACACAACATCCTACTGTACAAGGATCTCTAGCCCCCGATCAATCCACTAATAAAATGACCACTATTTAATATATATATTTGGTCCAACCTCCCACCAACAGCTCAGGACAACAAGGGGCAGTTAATAAGAGAACAGAATGTATAGGTCACATGTCCTCGGTGCCTTACCTTGGGAGTGGCCACAGCCACACTGATGTCAACATAATCCCTGTACACGATCTCTTTGGTTGTATCATCAATCACTGGGGACAGGAAACAGGAAGAGACTAAAATCATCCTCACATTTTATTTAATTTTTTACCTCAATGACATTTCTGTTTAATTTCATCCATTCTGGAGGTTCTGGTAAAGAAATTCAGTTTGAGACTACTAAGTAATTATGAGTTGGCACATTTTTTTAAATTTTTTTTTTACCTTTATTTAACCAGGCAAGTCAGTTAAGAACAAATTCTTATTTTCAATGACGGCCTGGGAACAGTGGGTTAACTGCCTGTTCGGGGGCAGAACGACAGATTTGTACCATGTCAGCTCGGGGGTTTGAACTCGCAACCTTCCGGTTACTAGTCCAACGCTCTAATCACTAGGCTACCCTGCCGCCCCGATTCCTCCCAGCAACAGAATACCATATATAACTTAATCAAAACCTTAAACCTGTTGACTTGTTTTTTTTCTTTTTTTTCTCCCCAATTTCATGGTATCCAATTGTTTAGTAGCTACTATCTTGTCTCATTGCTACAACTCCCGTACGGGCTCGGGAGAGACGAAGGTTGTAAGTCACGCGTCCTCCGATACACAACCCAACCAAGCCGCACTGCTTCTTTAACACAGTGCACATCCAACCCGGAAGCCAGCCGCACCAATGTGTCGGAGGCTACACCGTGCACCTGGCAACCTTGGCTAGCGCGCACTGCGCCCGGCCCGCCACAGGAGTCGCTGGTGGGCAATGAGACAAGGATATCCCGGCCAAACCCTCCCTAACCCGGGCGACGCTAGGCCAATTGTGCGTCGCCCCACGGACCTCCCGGTCGCGGCCGGTTACGACAGAGCCTGGGCGCGAACCCAGGGACTGATGGCACACCTGTTGACTTTAACATGTAACTGTGGAAATAATGTCCCTGTGGGGTTCTGGTAACTAACATTCAAAACTCCCTGGTTTTCAAGTAATCCTGGATTTCCTGCTTATTCGATCCTGATTCCAGGAATCTTCCAACTGAGATTTCTGGAAAACCAGGAAGTTTGGGGAAAGTTCATGGAATTTGAGAGAGAGAGAGAGAGAAGTGGGAGTCGGAGATAAGACTCTCTACAAACAGAGATAGGGTTAGTCTGCGGGGGTAGAGGGGTAGTCTGTGGGGGTAGAGGGGTAGTCTGCGGGGGTAGAGGGTTAGTCTCCGGGGGTAGAGGGGTAGTCTCCGGGGGTAGAGGGGTAGTCTGCGGGGGTAGAGGGTTAGACTGCGGGGGTAGAGGGGTAGTCTGCGGGGGTAGAGGGGTAGTCTGCGGGGGTAGAGGGGTAGTCTGCGGGGGTAGAGGGGTAGTCTGCGGGGGTAGAGGGGTAGTCTGCGGGGGTAGAGGGTTAGACTGCGGGGGTAGAGGGTTAGACTGCGGGGGTAGAGGGTTAGACTGCGGGGGTAGAGGGTTAGTCTGCGGGGGTAGAGGGTTAGACTGCGGGGGTAGAGGGTTAGACTGCGGGGGTAGAGGGTTAGACTGCGGGGGTAGAGGGTTAGTCTGCGGGGGTAGAGGGTTAGTCTGCGGGGGTAGAGGGTTAGTCTCCGGTGGTAGAGGGTTAGTCTGCGGGGGTAGAGGGTTAGACTGCGGGGGTAGAGGGTTAGACTGTGGGGGTAGAGGGTTAGACTGCGGGGGTAGAGGGTTAGACTGTGGGGGTAGAGGGTTAGTCTGCGGGGGTAGAGGGTTAGTCTGCGGGGGTGGAGGGGTAGTCTGCGGGGGTAGAGGGGTAGTCTGTGGGGGTAGAGGGTTAGACTGCGGGGGTAGAGGGTTAGACTGCGGGGGTAGAGGGTTAGACTGTGGGGGTAGAGGGTTAGACTGCGGGGGTAGAGGGTTAGACTGCGGGGGTAGAGAGTTAGACTGTGGGGGTAGAGGGTTAGTCTGCGGGGATAGAGGGTTAGTCTGCGGGGGTGGAGGGGTAGTCTGCGGGGGTAGAGGGGTAGTCTGTGGGGGTAGAGGGTCTTACCTCCATTGACAGAAGGCTGGTCCATGAGAGCGTGTGCTGAAGCCTTAACGAAGGCCGACATGAAACCCAGCTTGATGTTGTGTCGTTTCAGGAAAGCATCTTTATGGAGCTTCCTCATCTCCTGGATGTTGCTGAGGAGGGATGGGAGAGAACAAGCATTAAAGCAGGGGGTGAGGGATGTGAGAGAACATTCAAAGCCGGGGGTGTGTGTCGCTTGAGGAAAACATCTTCATGGAGCTTCCTACTGGGTGGTCATTTTGGTGGACAACAACATTTCCAAGGGTAAACAACAGGCCATTTATGAAGTGTCTATATGTGCATGTTTGCACCCGCGGTTGCACTGGAGCCACTTGACCATAGAGGACAAATAAAGTTGGACGGTCACCTCATGTCTATCTCGTTGAAGGTGGTGAGCATGGCACAAGTCTGCTGAGCCTCTTTTAGCCTCTGAGCGATCCTCAGCCTCATTCGATTCATCTTGACCTGGACGAATAATAAGACAATTGGTTGGGAGCATCTGTCCGGTATCTCAATAAAATCACAGCAAGACCACTTCTCTTGGTTTGAAACTAGCCTAAGGCTTTTTCCCTGTCATTTCATCTTGTTCTGTTAGTATGGGAGTGTTGGCCTGAAGCTGGCCTGGTGTGGAGAGGCCTTACCCTGCTCTCCGTCCTGGCCCCATGGGCTGCTGGTTCTGCTGGTGCTGCTGGTGCGCTGGGCTTGACTGCAGAAACTAGAAAGAGCATAAACAGAAAAAAAAAAGCTTATAATGATAAAAGAAAATTGTGAGAACCCCGCTTAAATATATCTGTATATATTTTATATAATTCCACTGAAGTTAAACATGAATCTAAATGCACTTTTATAACAGTTGAGCAGCTGACGTACCAGGTTTGGCTTGGGCTGCTTGTGTTGGCACGGGAGGCACCGCGGGCATGGCGACGGGGATGGCAGCCGGGGTTGGAGCAGGGGCCTCTGCTGCAGGGGCCTCTGCTGCAGGGACAGAAGCGGCTGCTGCAGCTGACCAGAGTAGAAGAAGACATTGACATCGTGATTTTCAGATCAACTCCTGATAGGAACGGTACTACGTGTATGAAGATGAAAGGATCAGTTGGACGAGAGAGAGAGAAGAGGAAGAGGGTTACCTCCTTTTTTGAGTTTGAAGAGGGGATTCCCGGCCTCCACTCTCCCTCCGTCTGGCACGAGCAGCTCGGTGATCACACCGGCCGCCGGAGACGGCACCTGCAGCGAGGTCTGAGAGAAAAACGTAGTCTTCACATCAAAACAGTTACAGAAATTACAAACTCAGCATTCGACAGCTCGCCTTTTCTAAATATCCGATCATCAACGCCATTTCTTTATTCCGTAAAATGTTTTGTTTGGCATAAAGGTCAAGGCTATATATATATATTCGTACTCCATTCCAGTGTGTGACTCCTTAGTGTTTTACAGTACCTTGTCAGTCTCGATCTCACACACCACCTCATCCTCTTTCACTGAATCTCCAACAGCTGGAAAAGACCAAAGGAAGGTATTACTGTCCTGTACAAAACCTTCCTGGGAACAACATACTAAACGGAAGCCGGCTCCACAACAAAACAAAAATATATCCAGGACACCGACCTTTCTCCCACCTGACGTCCCCTTCTGTGATCGACTCAGAGAACGGAGGGGTGTTGACGGTGACAACTTCATCCCCTGATCGGAAAAAAACCAAAACAAAGATGTCAGAGATTTGATTTAATACAACGACTTGTTTAAATACACAGGACACAGACGAGACAGTGGTTTGAATACGTACTGTGTGCTGCAGACGTCTTGAAGTATCTGATGTGGAAGACACCGACTGATGACGGAGATTCAAATCTACTACACACAGAAGAAGAGAACATGTCATTATGTAGCAGGCTTTAAAAGTAGCCCGTCGTAAAAACAAGTGGCTTAAAACTAGTGCAACACACACTAAATGACTGAACAGTATTCTGTAGCAGACATCTTCAGACTTTCGTTTGTTCAGCCTGAGGCAAAACATACGGACAAAAACCCAGGACAGAGGACACTTACGACTGACTGTTCCTGTAGACAACCCTGTTGCCAACGGATAGGCCTTCAAGGAGATAAAACGAAGACAGACCGAGAGACAGAGAAGGGAAGAAAGAGGGGGGAGACAGAGAGAAAGAGGAAGGGATATGATTATTATCAACAGTGATAACCACGGCTGCCACTGTTGAGTCAGTCTTCTTGAGAACCCTGGGCCGTGCGAATACATAAACAGCTCCTTGATGATGGGGCATATTTAACCACTCACAGGCCCTCCAGTGCTCTTTGATACTTCATGGGCATTACAGTCTTCTGAGCCATGAATCACCATCCATACAGGGCATGTTTATTCAGATTTATTACGAGGAACAAAGGCCTCTGATCTTACATTAGTCCTGGGTGGGCTGTGTTCATCAGGCACAAAACGGAAACAAAACAGACTGAAACGGGGAAAGGGCTTACATGGATTTGTCCAATGAGGAAAGCGTGTTTTTTGTTTGTTTTCCATTGCAAATCATTTTGTTACGGTGTGCCTTAATTAACAGGACCCTGTACTGCTCAACCCTACAGACAGAGGAGAAAGAGAGAGGCCCACTCACCTGAAGCAGTCCTTCCAGCCAGCACATTATTCCCCTGAAAATAAATGGGAACGGGAGGAAGATCAATATCCTTTCAATTGAATTCTTCGCCGGGCTGCTTCAGAATCAAAATTCGGCCTACATCATCATTCAATATGTTTGCTTGCATTAAGAGAGCTTTGAATATGTAGCAGTTGAGGCAAAGGTGTGCTTAGATTAAATCTCTCTCTGATTCAAACAAACAGCTTTGAAGTCAAAGGGGCAAAGTTGAAAAAACAAGAGAACTGGGGTGCGTTCAGTTCAGTGTTTGTGTAACGGATGTGAAACGGCTAGCTTAGTTAGCGGTGGTACGCGCTAAATAGCGTTTCAATCGGTGACGTCACTTGCTCTGAGACCTTGAAGTAGTAGTTCCCCTTGCTCTGCAAGGGCCGCGGCTTTTGTGGAGCGATGGGTAACGATGCTTCGTGGGTGACTGTTGTTGATGTGTGCAGAGGGTCCCTGGTTCGCGCGAGAGGACGGTCTAAAGTTATACGGTTACATTTGCTACGTTGCTTAACGGTTTGTACCCAAAATAAAATGTTTACCCCAAAACGGTGCGCACCATTCTTCCAACAGTCTTTTAGGGACATTTTGCTTCCATTTGGTGGGTGAGGTGTGGGCTGATCTATATTGATGTGGTGAGGTGTGGACTGATCTATATGGGTGTGGTGAGGTGTGGACTGATCTATATGGGTGTGGTGAGGTGTGGACTGATCTATATGGATGTGGTGAGGTGTGGACTACTCTATATGGGTGTGGTGAGGTGTGGACTGATCTATATGGGTGTGGTGAGGTGTGGACTGATCTATATGGGTGTGGTGAGGTGTGGACTGATATATATGGGTGTGGTGAGGTGTGGATTGATCTATATGGGTGTGACTGAAATCAGATAACTCATGCAGCACACCTTACACAATAGACCTCTGGGACACCATAATCACAGCTTTTTATCAACAGAATGTTCAGTACAGTACCGTTTCCATTGACATTAACGGTGCGCACAGTTCTGTCGTAACTGAAAACACCCCTGCTTTCATGGTCACTCTGCATCTCAGCATAACGAGACAAAACATCTGGCCATGACGTGTTCCTGAATCCAGACACGTTCTAACAGCACAGCTGGAGTTGAATGCCACAGAACTGACACAGTGAATGAGTCGCCTTGATGGCCTACCCCCCCACAGGCCAAAGCCTAACGACGCTGGGACAATTGTGCACCGCCCCTATGGGACTCCCAATCACATTTGGTTGTGATACAGCCTGGAAACTAAACCAGGGTCTGTAGTGACGCCTTGAGCACTGAGATGCAGTGAGTGCATTAGAGAGCTGAGCCACTTGGGAGCTCCTTCTTTGAAACACGTTACCCCCCCTTCCATCACCTTTGACACACATTTACCCCCCCCCCCCCCCCTTCCCTTTGATACGTTTTGCCCCTTTATTTTTGTATGCCATTTTTCAGTCAATGGTTTTCATCTGTTAAACCCCACTACCTAATAAAAGTTCATACAATTAGGTCTACTGACTACTAGTCCTCTAGACCAGGGTTCCCCGAACTCAGTCCCCCCCCCCCCCCCATCAACATTCAGCCTTATAGAGACTATGTATTTATTGCGTCTTATTGCTGTTTTTTAAAATTTTACTGGGACTTCTTTCAGACCGATGTCATGGCGTAACCATGGTAACAGTCTGACGTTTTGCTACAGCAGACTTGGTCGTGTAACTTGGTGTAGTGAAAGTGGGGATGCAGAGACAGCAGAGGACCGCTCAACTCCATTATCTTAGTGTAGTGAAAGTGGGGATGCAGACACAGCAGAGACAGCTCAACTCCATTATCTTAGTGTAGTGAAAAGGGGGATGTAGAGACAGCAGAGACAGCTCAACTCCATTTATCTTATTATCTTGGTGTAGTGAAAAGGGGGATGTAGAGACAGCAGAGACAGCTCAACTCCATTATCTTATTATCTTGGTGTAGTGAAAGTGGGGTTGCAGACACAGCTCAACTCCATTATCTTATGTCTAGGCGGACTTGTGTATTGATAACTGATCGTGTGATTTGCTAGCTACAACATTGAGACGACACCATCAGTCGATACTTGTACAAATATCAAATTCTGAAAACGTTTACCAGTACCTATGTTTGTCCTTTACAACTGCTGACCTTCCGCGGGGTGCTGAAATTCATACTTAATAAAAACAAAAATGAAAACGTAATAAACTTTTATCGAATACAACCAGCGACGTCTTCCTCGATATAATAGAACCGAGCTTAGCGTTCCTCAGCTAATAACAGATGAGCTAAACACACACGACACCTTCATGCCTGACATGAGACGGGCTATTTCTGGCGCAAGTTTCAAACAGAGGTCAGCTGTAAAATATACCACAAAAAAACAAACTAATAGCTGGGGAATAACACTGCAGCATATGCATGAGAGGTGTGGCTCAAGTGTGTCTTGACAATCCTAAATGTGAAACAGCTAGTTTACTGTCCGAGTCATCTGCGGTATTAAATGTTGCATCCATGACAGCTCTTGCCTGTTATTAATGTGGAACCCAACATGGTTTTTAGAGCAGTAGAGGACATTAACTAACTAGTTAGCTAGTAATCTTATGGTAGCTAGGCTAGATACCTCGCTAGCTTGCAGGTTAGATAGCAAGCTACTTAGCTAGCTATTCAGGTACCGCCAAACAAGGAAATCCCAGTAAAAAAACAAGAACAGCATAATGGTAGCTAGCTTATGTTGATTTAACCGATTTAGCTACCTGTGACAGTCCGATTGGTTTTTAAATAATTTAGCTAGCTTAGTTAGTTGGTTTTGGTGATATTCCTACTAACTACGCATATCTAACAGATTTATATTTCAGAATGAATTGAGAGAGGGGGGGAAACAAGCCATTTCCTTAGTTAGACACAGTTAGTAGGACGGGTGTCATTATGTCCTTGGGTTCAGGGTGAGGCCTATTCCCTGCTAGGCTATGGCGTTCAAAAAAAAAAGTTTTTCCCTAACTCCAAAGGTTACGGTACACGGGAAATGTAATCGGTATTTCTCTCCTACCTGACTTAACGCAGACAGAGACCGCCCGAGTGTCCGGGAAAGACATCGGGAATGCGATAACATAGCTTCAACCGTGGTGGTAAACCGACCAAAAAGGAAAGAGTGGTAACGAAGGTCTGACAGTAGAAGCTGTCGTCAAGGCTCTGCGCCGACGGAAAGCGACGAGGGACAAAACTAATGTCGTTTTAATGATAGGGGTGGTAGCTCATTCCTACCAGGCCTGACTACATACACTCCTACAGTCTGAACTTCAGGCTGCGTTTTGCTGTATAAAATATTATAAATTATTGAAGAAATCGTATTTTGTGATCAATGTATAGAAATAAAAAGGCAAAATAATAAAAACATGCGTCATTCAAAAACATGCGGTGTGATATTGTGCAAAACAAAATGAGGAAATGTGTTGTCTGTCATTTCGTTCCCACAGAGGGCTGATGGTATGAGCTAATCGATAATGAGGTTGCATTTATTATTAAGGTGCCACGCCCCCTCCTTGTGTGGATTTATGGGGTTCTAGGAAATACAGTATTGCCCTGTTATAATAACCCTCATCTCCTGTGGCAAGCATCAATTCTTCTCTCTTTTCTGGACAGCTATCTTCACTCTGAGCAACAGGTAGGCAGATATCCTTTCTCTTGTTTGTGTCTGTGGGATCTTAGGAAATAAGACAGGTGAAATTTAGACAATAAGCTGTAACAATATTCTCAACAACGATAATGATTTTTTTGAAAGTAATAGCTCAAATATATGTTTTTTTTAATTAAAATAAATAGTGTGATTGGATTTCATCAAATGAATAGCAGGTTGTCGTCATTTGGTTCTTAAAACGTGTCTGTTGCTAACAACGGTACATTAGAGCATTTCGTCACTTATAAAAGTAGTGCTCGTTCCAGTCTTATCAGTCAACAGATTTTATCAATATAATTTAAAAAAAATAAAAAATACATTTAAATTGTGCTTCTTTACAGGATATATATTCCCTTTCTAGCATTGACATTATATCCACATAGTTTTGAGTTAAAATGTGAGTAATATTCTACGAGTTGCATACTATGAATACAGCTATTGATGTCTGGTAGATTTGACTTCACAAAACGTATAACTTTCAAACTGCTGTTAACGGACAAAATACAGTATTTAATAGGTATTACCAATTGCAAAATGATTGATTTATTAATAAATACTATAGCAGATCTGCTAAATATAGTTTTACCATTAAAATGATATGTTGTTTTCTTTCTTTTTATTTATTTTTTATTTTACCTTTATTTAACCAGGCAAGTCAGTTAAGAACAAATTCTTATTTTCTGGGGGAAATAACTTTACATTTTGCCATATTGTTGGTTTTCCATGAACAATTTTGTTTTCCTTTAAGATTTCTGTAGAACTGTGTCTAATTTCTAAAACCGTTTGTTAAGATAAAGTACATTTGTCTTTATTTTGCATGAAGCATGAACCCAAGCCTTCTGGACCACAGCATGCATCATTTCCCCAGCAGCACCTACCCAGAGGACAGAGCAGAGCATCCTCCCTCCTTTCTACACGACAACACATACAACTCGCCCACCCCTCCATCCTCCTCTCGCTCAAGCGGAGGATCCCTTATCTCTATGCTCCTACGGAAAACCGTTGAGAGTGAACAGACCCTCCAGGAGAGCTCTGCTGCATATTACAACCCCGAGGCGCATATTTCCTTCTCTGCCTTGACGAGCCCTAGACTGGTGGATCATCACAGCAGCACTTCTTCCAAGAGCAGCAGCACCACCATGGAGCCTCTGTCTCCAGCCAGCCAGGCATCCACCGGGGCCAGCCCCAATGGAGCCGGGTGGAACCAGGACTGGACCCTGGAGCTGGGGGATAGACGTCAGGCGAAGCGTGCCAGAGTGGAGAACATCATCAGAGGCATAGCAGTCTCTCCTCCCAGTCCCAGTGTTCATTGTACACATGGAGAAACCACTCCTACCAGTGACCTTCAGAGTGAGACAATGGAAAACAAACAGGAGGGCAAAAGGAAACAGAGGGTGCCGCAGCACCAGGATCTCCTGAGGACGGGGGGCGCTAGCGGAAAGAGTACGGACGAAGGCCATAACCTGAAGAAGCAGCTTCAGACCATGCAGAGGCTCCTGGGTCAACTCCAGGCCAGGTTCATCCAGATCTACGAGTATCAGACTAATGAGTCTCAGGAGGACGTCAGGGATGGGACGTTTTCAACAGGTGTGATGGAGGACGACCACCAAAGTACTTGGAACAAAGGATACCCGGAGACAGAGGTGTTTATGGACCCTTACAGTGAGTTTAACAATGGAGGGCCTTTAGATAGAGGTCATCTGGGGTGGAAGAATCACAAGCTAACTGACTACATCCACTCAAACCCAGACAAAGAAGACAAACTCCTAGCAGATATTCTCAAGTATGAGCTCTCCAGAGCCGTAAACTCAAGCGTTGACTCGATTTTCAAAAACATATCACATACATTATTCAAGCCACCACAGCTACACATCAAGGATGGGGGAATGGTGGAAACAGACGATGAGCCCGTGTTCCTCAGCTCTCATGAGCTAGCGTCATCATCCACCCACGTAGACAGCATGTCACGACTCCCCCCATGTTCCAAGAGTGGTATGGCCCAACAACTACCAGAGATTCAAACCGATGCTCTATCTCTGGTTGTTCAAAAGCCTGCTTCAATGACTCGCCCATGTTCTCTAAACCTGACAGTGAAAAGGCCTCTCCATTTCCATCAGCCCTCCCTCCTATACAACCACCCCACTGATCTACAGGAAGACCACCAAGTACTGGATAACCTGAAACACAACGGTTTCCATCACGATACCTTTGGAAAGCTCCCGTGTAGACCTACTACCACGGGTCTACCTACCCCAGAGATGGTTGACTTATTGTGGGATCCGGTCAAAGTGAAGTCCAAGGTGACCTCCAGGCCACCCAGGAGTCCACAGGTTCACCACCCCACAGCCACAGGACATAATGTGCTTCTGGACAGTCTCGGTCTCCCTCACGTTAAGATGGAGTACGGTAGCTTTCAGAGTATGGTGAAGAGGACCTCATATGTGCTGAATGTATCCTTTGAAAATAGTATTTTATTTTAATTTACATTTTGGTGTTTTACCACATTATTCAGACAGTAAGGAAATGAGATGGGGAGACACAGGCAAGTAGGAGAAACAGAACCCTGGTCTCCGTCAGCGGTGGAAAAAAGTACCCAATTGTCATATTTGAGTAAAAAGTATAGATCAATTTAATAGAAAGTTACTCAAGTAAAAGTGGAAGTCAGCCAGTAAAATCCTACTTGAGTAAAAGTGGAAGTCACCCAGTAAAATCCTACTTGAGTAAAAGTGGAAGTCACCCAGTAAAATCCTACTTGAGTAAAAGTGGAAGTCACCCAGTAAAATCCTACTTGAGTAAAAGTGGAAGTCACCCAGTAAAATCCTACTTGAGTAAAAGTGGAAGTCACCCAGTAAAATCCTACTTGAGTAAAAGTGGAAGTCACCCAGTAAAATCCTACTTGAGTAAAAGTGGAAGTCACCCAGTAAAATCCTACTTGAGTAAAAGTGGAAGTCACCCAGTAAAATCCTACTTGAGTAAAAGTGGAAGTCACCCAGTAAAATACTACTTGAGTAAAAGTGGAAGTCACCCAGTAAAATCCTACTTGAGTAAAAGTGGAAGTCACCCAGTAAAATACTACTTGAGTAAAAGTGGAAGTCACCCAGTAAAATCCTACTTGAGTAAAAGTGGAAGTCACCCAGTAAAATCCTACTTGAGTAAAAGTGGAAGTCACCCAGTAAAATCCTACTTGAGTAAAAGTGGAAGTCACCCAGTAAAATCCTACTTGAGTAAAAGTGGAAGTCACCCAGTAAAATCCTACTTGAGTAAAAGTGGAAGTCACCCAGTAAAATCCTACTTGAGTAAAAGTGGAAGTCACCCAGTAAAATCCTACTTGAGTAAAAGTGGAAGTCACCCAGTAAAATCCTACTTGAGTAAAAGTGGAAGTCACCCAGTAAAATCCTACTTGAGTAAAAGTCTAAAAGTATTTGGTTCTAAATATCAAAAGTATAAATAATTTCAAAATGACGTGTATTAAGCAAAGTAGACGGCACCATTTTCTTGTTTTTAAAATGTACGGATAGCAATGGGCACTACAACATCATTTACAAAAGATGCATTTGTGTTTAGCAAGTCCGCCAGATCAGAAGCAGTAGGGATGACCAGGGATGTTCTCTTGGTAAGTGGGTGAATTAGACCGTTTTCCTGTCCGGCTCAGCATTCAAAATGTAACAAATACTTTTGGGTGCCAGGGAAAATGTAGACAGTAAAAAAGGATATCATTTTCTTTAGGAATGTAGTGAAGTAAAAGTCGCCCCAAAATATATAAATAGTAAAGTCAAGTACAAATACTTAAATAGTACTTTCAAGTATTTTCTACACCACTGGCGGTGGTGTAAAAAGTATTTGTGACGAGCCAGGAAGTGTTACCACGACACCGCGGCTCTGCACCGATATATTACTATAGAATACTACTATATACACTTTTCATTGATTTAGTAAATCTGTAATATGTTGTGGTCAACCATGACTATCTGTATTTTTCATTTCCACCAAATGATAGATTCTTTGGTTGGCTTTCTTTAGTGAGGCAATTGGCTTCAGGTAGGATGAGTCATATCCACAATACTGTGCCTAAGAAAGATTGCCTTTCTTTGAGGTTTTCGCTAAGTGTCTCATAATAACCTTTCTCTGCACTACATGGATAGTCTATAAACAGAAGAAAAAAAAAAATCAATTTAGTTTTCTCTATCCGGGAGAACGATATCTATGAGGCTTGGGAGAGCATTAGTAGCTGTGGTAGGATGCACTTCAAGGAGAGTTTACCCTTTGATCTTGTGATCTCTACTCCGAAAGGAAATTGCTTCTACTATCTGAGTGTCGTCTAATGATTACAGGACAGAGAAAAACATTGATGTAAAAAATAATATCTGTCTTTGAAAATAATTGTCGGGATTCAGGAACAGAAGCTTGTTTTCAACAGGAATACATATTGAAGTAGGGAAGTGTAGAAACAAGGTGAAACCTATTGACATGAAAAGAAAAAAAGAGTAGACAGTATTCCTAAAGAAAATCATATGTATTTTCTCCCGTTCATGTTATTCTGATGTATGGAATGACTTGAGTAGTGTATCTGTTTATCTCTATAACCTGACCTGTAGGAGGGTCTAACCACACACCATCTGTATCTGTTTATCTCTATAACCTGACCTGTAGGAGGGTCTGACCACACACACACCATCTGTATCTGTTTAGCTGTAGGAGGGTCTGACCACACACCATCTGTATCTGTTTAGCTCTATAACCTGACCTGTAGGAGGTTCTGACCATACACCATCTGTATCTGTTTAGCTCCATAACCTGACCTCTAGGAGGGTCTGACCACACACACCATCTGTATCTGTTTATCTCTATAACCTGACCTGTAGGAGGGTCTGACCACACACCATCTGTATCTGTTTAGCTCTATAACCTGACCTGTAGGAGGGTCTGACCACACACCATCTGTATCTGTTTAGCTCTATAACCTGACCTGTAGGAGGTTCTGACCATACACCATCTGTATCTGTTTAGCTCCATAACCTGACCTCTAGGAGGGTCTGACCACACACACCATCTGTATCTGTTTATCTCTATAACCTGACCTGTAGGAGGGTCTGACCACACACCATCTGTATCTGTTTAGCTCTATAACCTGACCTGTAGGAGGGTCTGACCACACACCATCTGTATCTGTTTATCTCTATAACCTGACCTGTAGGAGGGTCTGACCACACACACCATCTGTATCTGTTTATCTCTATAACCTGACCTGTAGGAGGGTCTGACCACACACCATCTGTATCTGTTTAGCTCTATAACCTGACCTGTAGGAGAGTCTGACCATACACCATCTGTATCTGTTTAGCTCTATAACCTGACCTGTAGGAGGGTCTGACCACACACCATCTGTATCTGTTTAGCTCTATAACCTGACCTGTAGGAGGGTCTGACCACACACCATCTGTATCTGTTTAGCTCTATAACCTGACCTGTAGGAGAGTCTGACCATACACCATCTGTATCTGTTTAGCTCTATAACCTGACCTGTAGGAGGGTCTGACCACACACTATCTGTATCTGTTTAGCTCCATAACCTGACCTGTAGGAGGGTCTGACCACACACCATCTGTATCTGTTTAGCTCCATAACCTGACCTGTAGGAGGGTCTGACCACACACCATCTGTATCTGTTTAGCTGTAGGAGGGTCTGACCACACACCATCTGTATCTGTTTAGCTCAATAACCTGACCTGTAGGAGGGTCTAACCACACACCATCTGTATCTGTTTAGCTCCATAACCTGACCTGTAGGAGGGTCTGACCACACACACCATCTGTATCTGTTTAGCGCCATAACCTGACCCGTAGGAGGGTCTGACCACACACCATCTGTATCTGTTTAGCTCCATAACCTGACCTGTAGGAGGGTCTGACCACACACCATCTGTATCTGTTTAGCTCTCTAACCTGACCTGTAGGAGGGTATGACCACACACACCATCTAAATGTGTTAAGCTCCATATCCTGAATATACAGTACCTGTCAAAAAAGTTTGGACACACCTACTCATTCCAGGGTTTTCTTTCTCTTTTGTACATTGAAATAACACATATGGAGTCATGTAGTAACCAAAAAAAGTGTTAAACAAATCTTAGATTTGAGATTCTTCAAAGTAGCCACCCTTTGCCTTGATGACAGCTTTGCACACTCTTGGTATTCTCTCAACCAGCTTCATGAGGTCGTCACCTGGAATGCATTTGAATTAACAGGTGTGCCTTGTTAAAAAGTACATTTGTGGAAGTTCTTTCCTTCTTGATGTATTTGAGCCAATCAGTTGTGTTGTGACAAGGTAGGGGTGGTATACAGAAGATAACCCTATTTGGTAAAAGACCATGTCCATATAATGGCACAAACAGCTCAAATAAGCAAAGCGAAACGACAGTCCATCATTACTTTAAGAGATGAAGGTCAGTCAATCCATAAAATTTAAAGAACTTTGAAAGTTTCTTCAATTGCAGTCGCAACAACCATCAAGCCCTATGATGAAACTAGCTCTCATGAGGACCGCCACAGGAAAGGAAGACCCAGAGTTACCTCGGCTGCAGATGATACATTCATTAAAGTTAACTGCACCTTAGATTGCAGCCCAAATAAATGCTTCACAGAGTTCAAGTAACAGACACATCTCAACATCAACTGTTCAGAGGAGACTGCGTGAATCAGGCCTTCATGGTCGAATTGCTGCATAGAAACAACTACTAAAGGACACCAATAAGAATAAGAGACTTGCTTGGGCCAAGAAACATGAGCAATGGACAATAGACCTGTGGAAATCTGTCCTTTGGTCTGATGAGTCCAAATGGGAGATTTTTGGTTCCAACTGCTGTTTCTGTGAGACGCAGAGTAGGTGAACGGATGATCTCTGCATGTGTAGTTCCCCCCGTAAAGCATGGAGGTGGTGGTGTGATGGTGTTTTGCTGGTGACACTGTCAGTGATTAATTTAGAATTCAAGGCACACTTAACCAGCATGGCTACCACAGCATTCTGCAGTGATACGCCATCCCATCTGGTTTGCGCTTAGTGGGACTATCATTTGTTTTTCAACAGGACAATGACCCAACACACCTCCAGGCTGTGTAAGGGCTATTTGCCCAAGAAGCAGAGTGATGGAGTGCTGCATCAGATAACCTGGCCTCCACAATCACCCAACCTCAAACCAATTGAGATGGTTTCGGATGAGTTGGACCGCAGAGTGAAGGAAAAGCAGCCAACAAGTGCTCAGCATATGTGGGAACTCCATCAATACGGTTGGAAAAGCATTCCAGGTGAAACTGGCTGAGAGAATGCCAAACGTGTGCAAAGCTGTCATCAAGGCAAAGGGTGGCTACTTTGAAGAATCTCAAATATAACGTATTTTAATTTGTTGAACACTTTTTTGGTTACTACATGATTCCATACATGTTATTTCAGTGTTGATGTCTTATTCTACTATGTAGAAAATAGTAAAAAATAAAGAAAAACCCTGGAATGAGTAGGTGTCTCCAAACCTTTGACTGGTAGGTGGGTCTGACCACACAACATCTAAATTTGTTAGCTCCATAACCTGACGTGTAGGAGGGTCTGACCACACACCACCTGAAGAAAGCCAAGTTGATGTTCTTCTATACTCGCTACCCTAGCTCTAACGTGCTCACAGCCTTTTTCTCCGATATCCAGGTAATGAAATACACTACATGGCCAAAAGTATGTGGACACCTGCTCGTCCAACATCTCATTCCAAAATCATGGGCATTAATATGGAGTTGCCCATCCCCCCTTTGCTGCTATAACAGCCTCCACTCTTCTGAGGCTTTCCACTAGGATGTTGGAACATAGGTCTGGCTCGCAGTCGGCTTTCCAATTCATCCCAAAGGTGTTCAATGGGGTTGGGGTGACGGCTCTGTGCAGGCCAGTCAAGTTCTTCCACATCGAACTCAACAAACTCATTTCTGTATGGACCTCGCTTTGTGCACTGGGGCATTGCCATGCTGAAACGGAAAGCTCCCGACATTGCTTCCAGAGGCGGTTTGGAACTCGGTAGTGAGTGCTGCAACCGAGGACATGAGCAACATGCTTCAGCACTCTGTGATCCTGTTCTGTGAGCTTGTGTGGTTTACCACTTCGCGGCTGAGCCGTTGTTGCTCCTAGACGTTTCCACTTCACAATAACAGCACTTACTGTTGACCGGGGGCGGCTCTAGCAGGGCAGACATTTGACCAACTGATATTTTTTAATTTTTTAGAAAGGTGGCATCCTATGACGGTGCCAAGTCCCTGAGCTCTTCAGTAAGGCCATTCTACTGCCAATGTTTGTCTATGGAGATTGCATGGCTATGTGCTCGATTTTATACACCTGTCAGCTTCGGGTGTGGCTGAAATAACCGAATCCACTAATTTGAAGGGGTGTCCACATGTTTTTTGTATATATAGTGTATACATATTTAAATGTGTTATAAATGGCGTGTTATATATCGAGAGATATACAGATTTTAATGAATGACCTTTACCAGTGTTACAAGTCCAGGTAGAGCGAATACCTGAAATGTTGAGATAGAATCCCCTAATTGGAAACAATCACTGAACACATAACTGTGGGCAATTTGCTTTATTCAAAATAGTTCATTCATGATTTATTGACATATTTACAAAGAATGCAGAAACAGTTGGATGAACAAAATTCTCACACATACTAAAAACAACTAAACCTACATCAAAGTGAAATAACCCAGACATAACTATCACTCATTTTAAAATAACTTATAAATGTACTTACCCAAATTGTTTTGTTTCTTTGTGTTTCCCCATACAGCTCACTCGGTGTATCATGTCCCAGCTGATTAAATGGTTTAGTAACTTCAGAGAGTTCTACTATATTCAGATGGAGAAGTTTGCCCGCCGGGCCCGAGTGGAGGGGGTTAACAGTGTGAGGGACGTAGCAGTGAGCAGAGACTCGGAGCTCTTCAGAGCCCTCAACATGCACTACAACAAGGCCAATGACTTTCAGGTACTGTAAATCTCCGTATTCGTTTTTAAAAAAAACAATCGCACGACCATCCTGATCTCACGAGCCTAACATTCTGTTTCGCTAATTGCGGATTGAATTCATTGTGCTGCTCATGACTTCATCTCTCTCGTGTATTTTCATTGTGTTCAGCTGGATTCCTGTACAGACAGTCAATCTGATCCAAAGATAAGATGGTATGCACAATACATTGTTTATATGTGGTCAGCATGTACAACAGGTATGTTCATGGAAGTCTAAGCACAGATTATTATTATTTTTTTTAAAAAAAGCTTTAAATCTGTACACGTCTACAAAGATCAATTCAAGTATGGTGAGTTGAAAACAAACAAAACGCTTTAAAAATGGGTCAAAGGTCAATAGGCCAGACAGATATAAAACCTGATAGTTCAGAAAGGCGGAATTGATTACATTTGATGTTGGTTATTCTGTCTGATGTCATAATGGAGAATAGAATATGATTTTTATTCATCCATCAACAGAATCAACTGTTTATTCTACTCTGACCCCCCCCCCCCCCCCGGACAACACACACACACAACTAACATTTTGGCTGGATCCCAGGGTCAGCTGCATTGCAATACTCCTATAACTAATTTTGAGGTTTAAAGGCCTTGTTCAAGGGAACAACGGCAGGAGATTTTAAACCTGTTGCCAATTCCTTTTGACTTCTTTCCCTGGACCTGGATTCAAACCAGCCTGCTACCGGCCTCTGCTTACTTCCCCAAGCATTGTGATCTTGCCAAACGACATCACAAACAACTTTACAAACGACTACAAAATGACAAGACGAAGAAAAGACTGACAGTTCAAAAGCACGTATAACTTACCATCAACACGTCTGCCAGCCAGGTGACAAAATGACTTTGTATATCAGAAAACGTGCTATGTTACCAAGCATGACAGTGTCAAAGGCTTTTTTTTAGTACACTAAAACTGAAACTAAAAATAATCCTTAAAAAAAAAAAAGTCATTAACTAAAGTAAAATAATTAAAGAAACTTGTTTGAAAAACTAAAACTATTATTATTATTATTATTAAAAACAACCAAAATAAAAACCGACATGAATATGTTCAGTTTTAGTCATTTTTGTTTTGGAGGGGGGTAAAACCAAAGGGCTTTTCAAACTTTTTTCTAATGTGGTTTTTAAGCTTGAGAATCCAGAGGGTAAACACTTCCAGGAGAATGTGATGTTTCAAACAGACTTAACTTGTGCATCACTATGTATCACTAGCTAACAGGGAACAAATCCACTACTTTATCTACCTAACACTTAAACTAAAACATATAAAATCGAAATATAAATGTTTTTATAAAACTCACACTACAGTCGTGGCCAAAAGTTTTGAGAATTACACAAATATTAATTTCCACAAAGTTTGCTGCTTCAGTGTCTTTAGATATTTTTGTCAGATATTATTATGGAATATTGAATTATAATTACAAGCATTTCATAAGTGTCAAAGGCTTTTATTGACAATTACATGAAGTTGATGCAAAGAGTCAATATTTGCAGTGTTGACCCTTCTTTTTCAAGACCTCTGCAATCTGCCCTGGCATGCTGTCAATTAACTTCTGGGCCACATCCTGACTGATGGCAGCCCATTCTTGCATAATCAATGCTTGGAGTTTGTCAGAATTTGTGGGATGTTGTTTGTCCACCCGCCTCTTGAGGATTGACCACAAGTTCTCAATGGGATTAAGGTCTGGGAAGTTTCCTGGCCATGGACCCAAAATATCGATGTTTTGTTCCCCGAGTCACTTAGTTATCACTTTTGCCTTATGGCAAGATGCTCCATCATGCTGAAAAAGGCATTGCTCGTCACCAAACTGTTCCTGGATGGTTGGGAGAAGATGCTCTCAGAGGATGTGTTGGTATTCATGGCTGTGTTCTTAGGCAAAATTGTGGGTGAGCCCACTCCCTTGGCTGAGAAGCAACCCCACACATGAATGGTCTCAGGATGCTTTACTGTTGGCATGACACAGGACTGATGGTAGCGCTCACCTTGTCTTCTCCGGACAAGCTTTTTCCAGATGCCCCAAACAATCAGAAAGGGGATTCATCAGAGAAAATGACTTTACCCCAGTCCTCAGCAGTCCAATCCCTGTACCTTTTGCAGAATATCAGTCTGTCCCTGATGTTTTTCCTGGAGAGAAGTGGCTTCTTTGCTGCCCTTCTTGAGGGCCATCCTCCAAAAGTCTTAACCTTACTGTGCGTGCAGGTGCACTCACACCTGCCTGCTGCCATTCCTGAGCAAGCTCTGTACTGGTGGTGCCCCGATTCCACAGCTGAATCAGCTTTAGGAGACAGTCCTGGCGCTTGCTGGACTTTCTTGGGTGCCCTGAAGCCTTCTTCACAACAATTGAACCGCTCTCCTTAAAGTTGTTGATGATCCGACAAATGGTTGATTTAGGTGAAATCTTGCTGGCAGCAATATCCTTGCCTGTGAAGCCCTTTTTGTGCAAGGCAATGATGACGGCATGTGTTTCCTTGCAGGTAACCATGGTTGACAGAGGAAGAACAATGATTCCAAGCACCACCCTCCTTTTGAAGCTTCCAGTCTGTTATTCAAACTCAATCAGCATGACAGAGTGATCACAAGCCTTGTCCTCGTCAACACTCACACCTGTGTTAACGAGAGAATCACTGACATGATGTCAGCTGGTCCTTTTGTGGCAGGGCTGAAATGCAGTGGAAATGTTTTGGGGGGATTCAGTTCATTTGCATGGCAAAGAGGGACTTTGCAATTAATTGCAATTTGTCTGATCACTCTTCACAACATTCTGGAGTATATGCAAATTGCCCTCATACAAACTGAGGCAGCAGACTTTGTGAAAATTAATATTTGTGTCATTCTCTAAACTTTTGGCCACGACTGTGCACTGAACACAAATATAAACATGTAAAGTGTTGGTCCCATGTTTACTTAACGGATATAAAATATTCCAGAAATGTTCCATATGCACAAAGTTTATTTATCGATTTTTTTTTGCACAATTGTGAGCATTTCTCCTTTGCCAAGATAATCCATCCACCTGACCAGTGTGGCATATCAAGAAGCTGATTAAACAACATGATCATTACACAGGTGCACCTTGTGCTGGGGACAATAAAAGGCCATTCTAAAATGTGCAGTTGTATCACACAACACAATGCCACAGATGTCTCAAGTTAAGGGAGCGTGCAATTGGCATGCTGACTGCAGGAAAATCCCCCAGAGCTGTTGCCAGAGAATTGCATGTTCATCTCTCTACCATAAGCTGCCTCCAATGTCATTTTAGAGAATTTGGCAGTACGTCCAAACGGCCTCACAAATGCAGACCACGTGTAACCAGTCCAGCCAAGCACCTCCACATCCAGTTTCTTCACCTGCGGGATCGTCTTGAGACTAGCCACTCGGACAGCTGATGAAAGAGTGGGTTTGCGCAACCAAAGAATTTCTGCACAAAATGTCAGAAACGTCTCCGGGAAGCTCATCTAGGTGCTTTTCGTCCTCACCGGGGTCTTGACCTGACTGCAGTTTGGCGTCGTAACCGACGATGGCAACTGGTATGCTGGAGAAGTTCTTCATGAATTCATCTGTTTCAACTGCTGATGGCAGACAGAGTGTGGCGTCGTGTGGGCGAGCGGTTTGCTGATGTCAACGTTGTGAACAGAGTGCCCCATGGTGGCGGTGGGGTTATGGTATGGGGCAGGCGTAAGCTACAGACAACAAACACAATTGCATTTTGTCGATGGCCACTATGAATGCACACAGATACCGTGACGAGATCCTGAGGCCCATTGTCGTGCCATTCATCCGCCGCCATCACCTCATGTTTCAGCATGATAATGCACGGCCCCCATGTCGCAAGGATCTGTACACAATTCCTGGAAGCTGAACATGTCCCAGTTCTTCCATGGCCTGCATACTCTTGAGCATGTTTGGGATGCTCTGGATCGAGCAACTTCGCACCACCATTGAAGAGGAGTGGGACAACATTCCACAGGCCACAGTCAACAGCCTGATCAACTCTATGTGAAGGAGATTTGCCTCATGCAGCGCGACACATGCTGGTCACACCAGATACTGGCTGGTTGTCTGATCCACGCCACAATAGTGTTGTTAAGGTATCAGTGACCAACAGATGCATATGTGTATTCCCAGTCAATGTAAAATCCATAGATTAGGGCCAAATTAATGTCTTACTGTTAACTGATTTCCATATGAGCTGTAACTCAGATGGCCATTCTTTGCCTCTATAGCTCTGTCTATACATTCGAGTGGTTACATTTCTCCACACCCATCTGCTTTTTTTTTTACCAAAATGGCTGCGGCTTGTTTTTGAATTGCAGATTGTCCATTTACATATATCTTACAGGTTGTGCCTTTAATCTACAGGTTCCTGACAGGTTCCTTGAAGTGGCTGAGATCACACTACAGGAGTTTTACATCTCAATCTCCCTGGCCAGAGACTCAGACCCATCCTGGAAGAAAGCCATCTATAAGGTCATCAGTAAACTGGACAGTGACGTACCGGCTGAATTCAAAGCCCCCCTCACAACATAGAAAGAGACAGACGGAGGCTGCCGTATGTAAAAACAAAGTGTATTTTTCCCTGCATGGGCCACGTCTTGAATCGAAGCCATGCTAAACGTACAACAGCAGGACAGGGTACCCGGTGTTTCAATATATGGTCAACGTGGACGGTTCTGTAAGTCGCTTTGGAAAAACAGTGTAAAGGTAAATGTTGTTAACGCCATTTCCCATTCAGAGGTCCGTCGTGTGAAATGTGTGGCTGTACAGTAGGCTTCCCATTCAGAGGTCCGTCGTGTGAAATGTGTGTCTGTACAGTAGGCCCATGTCACAGCTGGGTTTTTTTATTCACAGGAGGAGGATCGTAGAGCAAATTGCAATGTAGTTTTAATAAAAAAAAAACAAACAATGTATACAATTTTGATTGATATTGAGGCATGCGTTACTTACTGTAGAATCTGTTATTAAAACCATGTTGGCGCATGTGAATTAAATTAGTATTTTTTGCTACATCAGATCAATCTAGCAATAATACAAGAGACCTTTCATTTAGAATTTTTCAGTGTGCGTCAATTACGAAGGCAGTTTCAGGCATGTAGTGAATGGGAGGACGGCATTATTGCATTACATAATCTAAAAATGTTTTAAAAGTTTCAAGAGACCACTGATGGTTTCTAAACTGTTGTAAAGAAACTGGACAGACAAAAAAACACTAACACAATCCACACAAGTACAAAATCCTTTTAATACACAATCGGTGCAAGTCAGCATGCGTTTCATTCTACTGGCCTGGTGTGATCAGAACAATGAAACCTGTATAACGTGTCAAACCTAAACTCACTTAACACTGACGGCACCCCAATACCATTAACTACATATTCACTACATACTGCTTGGACTCTGGCGAAAGGAGGAGACGTCCAGCACATTATTATTATTATTATTTTTTTGAATTTTACCCCTTTTTCTCCCCAATTTCGTGGTATCCAATTGTTTAGTAGCTACTATCTTGTCTCATCGCTACAACTCCCGTACGGGCTCGGGAGAGACGAAGGCTGAATGTCATGCGTCCTCCGATACACAACCCAACCAAGCCGCACTGCTTCTTAACACAGCGCGCATCCAACGCGGAAGCCAGCCGCACCACTGTGTCGGAGGCTACACCGTGCACCTGGCAACCTTGGCTAGCGCGCACTGCGCCCGGCCCGCCACAGGAGTCGCTACGTCCAGAAAACATTTGACTATAACAACATTCTTTTAGCCGACGGGCTTCAAAACTAGTTTACATCACATCTCTCCTTTTATCATATCAATATACTCACCTTGACGTCTCTGCTAAAAGTTCCAGCACGTCTCACAGGAAGAGGAAAGAAGGCAAAATCAAAAGCTCCCTATTGGATATTTCAATCAGACGTGTGGTTTTCAACAGGTGTGACCTCAAAACATGACTTGTGGGTTTGTCTTCATATATCCCGGCAATGTTAGTTGATTCGCCCTCCAGTGGTGTTCTGTTGAGTGCATCTCCAGGAAATCACAGTCGTAGTGTAACGCCTCTCTCTAGAGCTGCCCGCAGTAGTGCCTCTCTCTAGAGCTGCCCGCAGTAGTGCCTCTCTCTAGAGCTGCCCGCAGTAGTGACTCTCTCTAGAGCTGCCCGCAGTAGTGCCTCTCTCTAGAGCTGCCCGCAGTAGTGCCTCTCTCTAGAGCTGCCCGCAGTAGTGCCTCTCTCTAGAGCTGCCTGCAGTAGTGACTCTCTCTAGAGCTGCCTGCAGTAGTGCCTCTCTCTAGAGCTGCCTGCAGTAGTGCCTCTCTCTAGATCTGCCTGCAGTAGTGCCTCTCTCTAGAGCTGCCTGCAGTAGTGCCTCTCTCTAGAGCTGCCTGCAGTAGTGACTCTCTCTAGAGCTGCCTGCAGTAGTGACTCTCTCTAGAGCTGCCTGCAGTAGTGACTCTCTCTAGAGCTGCCTGCAGTAGTGCCTCTCTCTAGAGCTGCCCGCAGTAGAGCTGCCCGCAGTAGTGCCTCTCTCTAGAGCTGCCCGCAGTAGTGCTTCTCTCTAGAGCTGCCTGCAGTAGTGACTCTCTCTAGAGCTGCCCGCAGTAGTGCCTCTCTCTAGAGCTGCCCGTAGTAGTGCCTCTCTCTAGAGCTGCCCGCAGTAGTGCCTCTCTCTAGAGCTGCCCGCAGTAGTGACTCTCTCTAGAGCTGCCCGCAGTAGTGCTTCTCTCTAGAGCTGCCCGCAGTAGTGCCTCTCTCTAGAGCTGCCCGCAGTAGTGCCTCTCTCTAGAGCTGCCCGCAGTAGTGCCTCTCTCTAGAGCTGCCTGCAGTAGTGACTCTCTCTAGAGCTGCCTGCAGTAGTGCCTCTCTCTAGAGCTGCCTGCAGTAGTGCCTCTCTCTAGAGCTGCCTGCAGTAGTGCCTCTCTCTAGAGCTGCCTGCAGTAGTGCCTCTCTCTAGAGCTGCCTGCAGTAGTGACTCTCTCTAGAGCTGCCTGCAGTAGTGACTCTCTCTAGAGCTGCCTGCAGTAGTGACTCTCTCTAGAGCTGCCTGCAGTAGTGCCTCTCTCTAGAGCTGCCCGCAGTAGAGCTGCCCGCAGTAGTGCCTCTCTCTAGAGCTGCCCGCAGTAGTGCTTCTCTCTAGAGCTGCCTGCAGTAGTGCCTCTCTCTAGAGCTGCCCGCAGTAGTGCCTCTCTCTAGAGCTGCCCGTAGTAGTGCCTCTCTCTAGAGCTGCCCGCAGTAGTGACTCTCTCTAGAGCTGCCCGCAGTAGTGCTTCTCTCTAGAGCTGCCCGCAGTAGTGCCTCTCTAGAGCTGCCCGCAGTAGAGCTGCCCGCAGTAGTGCCTCTCTCTAGAGCTGCCCGCAGTAGTGCTTCTCTCTAGAGCTGCCCGCAGTAGTGCCTCTCTAGAGCTGCCCGCAGTAGAGCTGCCTGCAGTACAGCCTCTCTCTAGAGCTGCCTGCAGTAGTGACTCTCTCTAGAGCTGCCTGCAGTAGTGACTCTCTCTAGAGCTGCCTGCAGTAGTGACTCTCTCTAGAGCTGCCTGCAGTAGTGACTCTCTAGAGCTGCCTGCAGTAGTGACTCTCTAGAGCTGCCTGCAGTAGTGACTCTCTAGAGCTGCCTGCAGTAGAGCTGCCTGCAGTAGTGACTCTCTCTAGAGCTGCCCGCAGTAGTGACTCTCTCTAGAGCTGCCCGCAGTAAAGACTCTCTCTAGAGCTGCCTGCAGTAGTGACTCTCTCTAGAGCTGCCTGCAGTAGTGACTCTCTCTAGAGCTGCCTGCAGTAGTGACTCTCTCTAGAGCTGCCTGCAGTAGTGACTCTCTCTAGAGCTGCCTGCAGTAGTGACTCTCTCTAGAGCTGCCTGCAGTAGTGACTCCAGAGTGGGCTCCCGAGTGGCGCAGCGGTCTAAGGCACTGCATCTCAGTGCTAGAGGCGTCACTACAGACCCTCGTTCGAATCCAAGCTGTATCACAACCGGCCATGATTTTCCCATAGGGCGGAGCACAATTGGCCCAGTGTTGGCCGTCATTGTAAATAATAATTTTTTCTTAACTGACTTGCCTAGTTAAGGCTAAATAATACTAAATAGAGCTGCCTGCAGTACTGATTAGAGCTGCCTGCAGTACTTACTAGAGCTGCCTGCAGTACTGACTCTAGAGCTGCCTGCAGTACTGACTCTAGAGCTGCCTGCAGTACTGACTCTAGAGCTGCCTGCAGTACTGACTCTAGAGCTGCCTGCAGTACTGACTCTAGAGCTGCCTGCAGTACTGACTCTAGAGCTGCCTGCAGTACTGACTCTAGAGCTGCCTGCAGTACTGACTCTAGAGCTGCCTGCAGTACTGACTCTAGAGCTGCCTGCAGTACTGACTCTAGAGCTGCCTGCAGTACTGACTCTAGAGCTGCCTGCAGTACTGACTCTAGAGCTGCCTGCAGTACTGACTAGAGCTGCCTACAGTACTGACTCTAGAGCTGCCTGCAGTACTGACTAGAGCTGCCTACAGTACTGACTAGAGCTGCCTGCAGTACTGACTAGAGCTGCCTGCAGTACTGACTAGAGCTGCCTACAGTACTGACTAGAGCTGCCTGCAGTACTGACTCTAGAGCTGCCTGCAGTACTGACTAGAGCTGCCTGCAGTACTGACTAGAGCTGCCTGCAGTACTGACTAGAGCTGCCTGCAGTACTGACTAGAGCTGCCTACAGTACTGACTCTAGAGCTGCCTGCAGTACTGACTAGAGCTGTCTACAGTACTGACTCTAGAGCAGTCTACAGTACTGACTAGAGCTGCCTACAGTATTGACTCTAGAGCAGTCTACAGTACTGACTCTAGAGCTGCCTGCAGTACTGACTCAGTGGGCCTTTCTAAATTGGATGTTTTGCACAGAATGATCATTATTAGGCAAATAATAATAATAATAATAATAATAATAATAATAATAATAATAATAATAATAATAAGGGCCTCAAAGAAAATAATGGTCTGGTGGGTTAGAAATGCCTGGTCCCAGTCCGCCCCTGCCAGAACCATATGGTTTATTTACAGAATGCCCATTCACAACTACACTAGAGGATATATATTCTATATATATATATATATTATATTCTATATATATATATATATATTCTCTCAGATTATCATAATTGATCATATTCACTTAGACTGCAGCATAATCCAGATTGTATGTTTCTGAATTTGTCAATCTGGATTATGACGGTGCGGTCCGCATTTATTTCAGTCAAATTAGCAAAAGGAGAGGAAAGTCATGTTACGAAAAAAATAAATAATACAAATTGAGGCAAATATGGGCTGGTAAAGTTTGCCATTGCTAATGAGATCGTACTGTGAAACAGAGGGGTGACCATTGTTGGCTCAGTTGTTTTGGCTTGCATGCCATACCTATAGGGCATCTTTGTACAGAAAACAAAACCCTAAGGAACATGGCATTTGCTTCAGTTAGCAAGTTGATAGTGTAGTGAATTGACCTTTACTATAATCTTGATATTTTGTTTGTTTTACACGTAAGGGACGCTGTGTCATCATTAAAACAGCACAACACATATATATATATATATATACACACTGTCAATTCAGTATTGGATTTGTTGGAAGAAACAGTGAATGCGAACTTTTCCTTAACTTCAAAAGTTTAGGAGTTTACGAGAATGCAACGTGAAAGTTGAAATATAATTAAATATGAGAAAGTGATACTGTGTGTGTGGTTTGATTTGAGCACTGAAAACTCATTGAATTTCATCTTACCCAACCCCCCCCCCCAGACACGCACATACATTGAGGCAAAGGGTCAGCCACAGTGCAGCCTCCCTGTAGCGGTTTGAGAGCCAAGTGCCTTGCTCAAGGGCACAATGGCAGCCAGTGGCGAAGAGGCCAGCAGCCCTACGGTTGTCAGTTCAGCTCCCACTTCATCGCCTGGCTCAGGGCTTGAACCAAGAACCTTCCGGCTACTGTTCTACCACTCAAACTTTGGCTATATACCTCTTGTAAACGCAGTAGGACCTCACAGACACAAACACATTTGGAATGAAGGTTGTTTGAAATATTGAAATGATTGAAACTTTGAAATATATTTCTCAAAAAAATAAATAAAAAAACATTTTTTTTGTTGTTGTTGGTTTTGTATCTTTTGAGGTTGTACTGTATGTGGTCGCCATGAAAACAGACATCACAGAAGACTCTCCCATGGCGTAGCCCACACGACCACACACATGAGACTCTCCTGGTTGTTTTGTGTGTGAAACGTTTATTGTTTCTTCAGTTTATTTAATAAAATAAGCAACAGTGCTAACATACAGGAAGACATTACAGTATAAAATGAGAAGCGAAGCTCAAGATAAACTGGTGCATGAATTTTACCATCGAAAGGAGGAAGGAAAAAAAACAACTAAAAAAAAAAATACTCAAATTGAAGATCAAGAATTATTATAATTTTTTTGTTTTTGTTTTTTTAAAACGCAAGATAAATCTATTCTGTATTCTAATAATGGAATAAACAACTATGGATCTCCTAAAAGTCAACAGGTAGAATGTGTAGTCTTCATGACTTTGTTTTTTTGAGAAACGGGGTAAGCATATTCACAGTCTGCAGACCTAGAGGAAGGAAGAAAACTGATTGAAAAATATGCGACAAAGATAAAAAATTTAAAAAAAAGGGGAAATCTATAATTTCCATCCAATGAACTTTTCACTTAAATGATCTTACAAGAACATGATATATCTTCCTTTGACAAAGATAATAGACATCTGGTCAACGGATTTAACAGTGCATTTCTGTTCACCCAGTTACATTGGTGCTTTCACACAGAACCGGGTTTACACCCCCCCCCCCCCCCCCAAATTATATTCAGCCATGGGCTGGTTTATCTTTGAGCAGATGGTCAACAGATAGAGTATGAGGAAAAGCAGAATTATTTTAAACCTTGATTACATTGGGATACGATCACATACAATGCCTTCAGAAAGTATTCATACCCCTTGACCTTATCCACATAAAAACAGTCGTTGTGTCACCGGTCTTCACACATTACCCCATAATGTCAAAGTGGAATTATGTTTGTAGAATTTTATTTAACTAATTCATTAAATATGAAAAGCTGAAATGTCTTGAGTCAATAAGTATTGAACCCCCTTTTGTTATGGCCTAAATAAGTTCAGGAGTAAACTGCTTAACAAGTCATATAATAAGTTGCATGTACTCGCTCTGTGTGCAATAATAGTGTTTAATATAATTTTTTGAATGACTACCTCATCTCTGTACCCCACACAAACAGGTAAGTTCCCCTCAGTCGAGCAGTGAATTTCAAACATTCAACCACAAAGACCAGGTAGGTTTTCCAATGGCTCGCAGAGAAGGGCACCTATTGGTAGATGGGTAAAAAATAAAATCAGACATTGAATATCCCTTTGAGCATAGTATAGATATTAATTACACTTTGGGTGCTTTATCAATATACCCAGTCACTACAAAACTACAGGCGTACTTCCTAACTCAGTTGCCGGAGAGGAAGGAAACCACTCAGGGATTTCACCATGAGGCCAATGGTAACTTTAAAAAGGATACTTCTGGGGTTTTGCAATGAGGCCCTTTTCTACTTCCCCAGAGTCAGATGAACTCGTGGGTACCATTTGTAGGTCTCTGTGTCCAGTATGAAGGAAATTAGAGGACGTTTTGTGAGCCAATGCTAACTAGCGTTAGCACAATGACTGGAAATCTGGACTTTCACTCATTCTGCTAACGCTAGTTAGCATTGGCTCACAAAACTACCTCTCATTTCCTTCATATTGGACACAGAGACCTACAAATGGAATCCACAAGTAGATAAAGGGCCTCCTTGCCAAAATCCTGAAGTATCCCTCTCAAAATATTTAATGGCTGTGACAGGACAAAACTGAGGACGGATCAACAACATTTTATAGTTAATCCACAATACTAAACTAAGTGAAAAGAAGAAACCTGTACTGAATAAAAATACTCCAAAACATCCATCCTGTTTGCAATAAAGCACTAAAGCAAAACTGCAATTTTTTTACTTAATGTCCTGATTACAAAGCGTTATGTTTGGGGCATATCCAACACATCACTGAGTACCACTACTCATATTTTCAAGGATGCTGGTGGCAGCATCATGTTATGGGTATGCTTGTCATCAGCAAGGACTAGGGAGTAAAGCTAAACACAGGCAACAAATCCTAGAGGAAAACCTGGTTCAGTATGCTTTCCAACAGACAATATCCATGCTAGAGCTATCGCTTACAAGGAACAGGACACAAACATGTACGCAAGCAACAAGCGCACTACAACCTCTTGACTAGATATCAAACATGCAAAAAAACAATATAGAAGAAAGGAGGAATCCTATTACACTGGTTCAGATGCTCGTCGTATGTGGCAGGGCTTGTAGACAATAACCGATTACAAAGGGAAACCCAGCCGTGAGATGCCCAGCGATGTAGAACTACCAAAATGAGCTCAATGCCTTTTATGCTTGCTTTGAGGAATATAACATTGTGCCTTGAGTGAAAGTCCATGTTCTTCTGAATGACTCTGATCTCGCTCCCCGTAGCCGATGTAAACAATAACAAGGCTGCTGGGACAGACCGAATACCAGGGCACTCCACTGAACCCCTTCCCTCTACAACTGGATCCTGGACTTCCTGACGGGCCGGCCCAAGGTAGTGAGGCTAGGCAACAACACATCTGCCATGCTCTCAAAGCATGCTCAAACCAGCTGGCAAGTGTCTTGACGGACATTTTCAATCTCTCCTTGTCCCAGTCTGTAATCCCAACATGTTTCAAACTGACCACCATTGTCCCTGTTCCCAAGAGCTCCAAGGTAACCTGCCTAAATGACTACCGCCCCGTAGCACTTACATCTGTAATTATGAAGTGCGTTGAAAGGCTGGTCATGACGCACAACACAATCATCCCAGACACCCTAGAGCCACTCCAAATCGCATAACCCCCCCCCCCCCCCCCCCAACAGATCCACAGATGACGCAATCTCAATTGCAATTCACACTGGCCTCTCCCACCCGGACAAGAGGGGAATGAACTATGTGAGGATGCTTTTCATAGCCTACAGCTCAGCATTCAACATCATAGTTCCTTCCAAGCTCATCACCAAGCTTGGGACACTGGGACTGAATCTCTCCTTCTACAACTGGATCCTGGACTTCCTGACGGGCCGGCCCAAGGTGGTGAGGCTGGGCAACAACACATCTGCCACGCTGACCCTCAACATCGGGGCCCCTCAGGGGTGTGTGCTTAGTTCCCCTCCTGTACTCCCTGTTCATCCACGACTGCGTGGCCACCCATGACTCCAACACCATCATCAAGTTTGCTGACAGACAGATGGTGGTAGGCCTGATCACTGACAGCGAAGACACAGCCTACAAGGAAGAGGTCAGACACTTAGCCGTGTGGTGCCAGGACAAAACCTCTCCCTCAACCTCAGTAAGACCAAGGAGGCCTATAGGAGAAAAAGGGGAGAGCCCCACCCCCCTCCCTCCACGTGCCTGTTGTGGAGGGGGTTGAGAGCTTCACGTTCCTTGGCGTCCACATCACCATGGTCCACACAGCATGGCAGTCCCTCTTCCTGCTCAGGAGGCTCTCGGATCCTCAAAAGGTTATAAAGCTGCACCATCGAGATCATTTTGACTGGCTGCTTCACCGCTTGGCATGGCAAATGCATCGCCCTCGACCGCAAAGCACCACAGAGGGTGGTGCGGACAGGCCAGTACATCACTGGGGCCGAGTTCCCTGCCATCCAGGACCTCTATACCAGGCGGTGTCAGAGGAAGGACTGAAAAATGTCCAAAGACTCTAGCCACCCCAGTCGTAGACTGTTCACTCTGCTACCGTCCGGCAAACGGTACTGGAGCATCTGCGCTCGGACCAACAGGCTCAGAGACTGCTTCTACCCCCAAGCCATAAGATTGCAACATAGACTGCTGAACAGTCAATTAAATGGCTGCACTGACCATTTTACACTGACTCCACGCACACTCACTAGACATACAGTGCCTTGCGAAAGTATTCGGCCCCCTTGAACTTTGCGACCTTTTGCCACATTTCAGGCTTCAAACATAAAGATATAAAACTGTATTTTTTTGTGAAGAATCAACAACAAGTGGGACACAATCATGAAGTAGAACGACATTTATTGGATATTTCAAACTTTTTTAACAAATCAAAAACTGAAAAAATGGGCGTGCAAAATTATTCAGCCCCTTTACTTTCAGTGCAGCAAACTCTCTCCAGAAGTTCAGTGAGGATCTCTGAATGATCCAATGTTGACCTAAATGACTAAGGATGATAAATACAATCCACCTGTGTGTAATCAAGTCTCTGTATAAATGCACCTGCACTGTGATAGTCTCAGAGGTCCGTTAAAAGCGCAGAGAGCATCATGAAGAACAAGGTACACACCAGGCAGGTCCGAGATACTGTTGTGAAGAAGTTTAAAGCCGGATTTGGATACAAAAATATTTCCCAAGCTTTAAACATCCCAAGGAGCACTGTGCAAGCGATAATATTGAAATGGAAGGAGTATCAGACCACTGCAAATCTACCAAGACCTGGCCGTCCCTCTAAACTTTCAGCTCATACAAGGAGAAGACTGATCAGAGATGCAGCCAAGAGCCCCATGATCACTCTGGATGAACTGCAGAGATCTACAGCTGAGGTGGGAGACTCTGTCCATAGGACAACAATCAGTCGTATATTGCACAAATCTGGCCTTTATGGAAGAGTGGCAAGAAGAAAGCCATTTCTTAAAGATATCCATAAAAAGTGTTGTTTAAAGTTTGCCACAAGCCACCTGGGAGACACACCAAACATGTGGAAGAAGGTGCTCTGGTCAGATGAAACCAAAATTGAACTTTTTGGCAACAATGCAAAACGTTATGTTTGGCGTAAAAGCAACACAGCTGAACACACCATCCCCACTGTCAAACATGGTGGTGGCAGCATCATGGTTTGGGCCTGCTTTTCTTCAGCAGGGACAGGGAAGATGGTTAAAATTGATGGGAAGATGGATGTATATACAGGACCATTCTGGAAGAAAACCTGATGGAGTCTGCAAAAGACCTGAGACTGGGACGGAGATTTGTCTTCCAACAAGACAATGATCCAAAACATAAAGCAAAATCTACAATGGAATGGTTCAAAAATAAACATATCCAGGTGTTAGAATGGCCAAGTCAAAGTCCAGACCTGAATCCAATCGAGAATCTGTGGAAAGAACTGAAAACTGCTGTTCACAAATGCTCTCCATCCAACCTCACTGAGCTCGAGCTGTTTTGCAAGGAGGAATGGGAAAAAATGTCAGTCTCTCGATGTGCAAAACTGATCGAGACATACCCCAAGCGACTTACAGCTGTAATCGCAGCAAGAGGTGGCGCTACAAAGTATTAACTTAAGGGGGCTGAATAATTTTGCACGCCCAATTTTTCAGTTTTTGATTTTTAAAAAAAGTTTGAAATATCCAATAAATGTCGTTCCACTTCATGATTGTGTCCCACTTGTTGTTGATTCTTCACAAAAAAATACAGTTTCATATCTTTATGTTTGAAGCCTGAAATGTGGCAAAAGGTCGCAAAGTTCAAGGGGGCCAAATACTTTCGCAAGGCACTGTATATGTGTGTGTATATATATATATATATATATACATACATACACACACACACACACACACACTCATTAGACTATATATACACACACACACACACAAGACTATGTGTATATATATATATATATATATATACACACACACACACACACTCACTAGACGACATGTATATACACACACTACATTGACACTCCCACACAAATTCACTACACGCACACACACCCTTTGCTGCTGCTACTCTGTTCTTTATTTTACTCTTATTATTATCTATCCTGATGTCTAGTCACTTTACCCTGCCTTCATGTACATATCTACCTCAAATACCTTATTATTATCTATCCTGATGCCTAGTCACTTTACCTTCATGTACATATCTACCTCATATCGTATGTCTAAACATTGATCTTGTAGCTTCATTCTTGTGTACTTTATTTTTTATTCCTCGTGTTACTATTTAAAATTGTATGATTGATTGATTATTGATTATTTTTAAACTCTGCATTGTTGGGAAGGGTTTCTAAGCAAGCATTTCACAGTAAAGTCTACACCTGTTGTATTCAGCATTTCACAGTAAAGTCTACACCTGTTGTATTCGGCGCAGGTGGAAAAATACAATTACGAAAAAATACAATTCGATTTGACACTGGGATACAAATTCACCTTTCAGCAGGACAATAACCTAAAGCACAAGGACAAATATACACAGGAGTTGTTTACCAAGATGACGTTCAATGTTCCTGAGTGGCCTAGTTATAGTTTTGACTTAAAATAGGCTCGGAAATCTATGGCAAGACTTGAAAATGGCTGTCTGACAATGATTAACCATCAACTTGACAAAGCTTGAAGAATTTTTAAAAGAATAAAAGTGCAAATATTGTACAATCCAGGTGTGGAAAGCTCTCAGAGACTTACCCAGAAAGACTCACAGCTGTAAATGCTGCCAAAGGTGATTCTAACATGCATTGGGTACTTACTTACTTGTATTAGATATTTTCCGCATTTTATTTAATATATTTGCACGTTTTGTTTTCACTTTGTCATTATGGGGAATTGTGTGTTGATACGGCGAGATTTTTTTTGTAATCCATTTTGAATTCAGGCTGTAACGACAATGTGGAATAAATCAAGAGGTATGAATACATTCTGGCCCTGTTTGCCTCTACTTATGCTTGGAAACAGATTTCCTCAATTTAAAAATGATTTGAGCTGATTTGCTGGTTATTTTACAGTCTTATGTCCCCAAAAAAACTAAATCACACACATGCACTACATGGCCAAAAGTATGTGGACACCCGCGTGTCAAACATAATATTAATATGGAGTTGGTTCCCCCTTTGCTGGTATAACGGCCTCCACTCTTCTGGGAAGGTTTTCCACTAAATATTGTAACATTGTTGCGGGGACTTGTTTCCAGTCAGCCATGAGAGCATTAGTGAGGTCGGGCAATGATGTTGGGCGATTAGGCCTGGCTTTGCAGTCGGCGTTCCAATTCATCCCAAAGGTGTTCGATGGGGTTGAGGTCAGGGCTCTGTGCAGGCCAGTCAAGTTCTTCCACACCGATCTCAACAAACCATTTCTGTACGGACCTCGCTGTTAGTGTATTTCTTTTTAAAAAAATTTTTAACCTTTATTCAACTGGGCAAGTTAGTTAAGAACAAATTCTTATTTACAATGACGGCCTACCCCCCCCCCCCCGGCCAAACCCTAACCTGGACGACGCTGGGCCAATTGTGCACCGCCCTATAGGACTCCCAATCACGGCCGGTTGTGATAGCCTGGAAAGAAACCCGGGTCTGTGGTGACGCCTCGAGCACTGAGATGCAGTGTGTTAGACCGCTGAACCAGGATCTGTAGTGACGCCTCGAGCACTGAGATGCAGTGTCTTAGACCGCTGAACCAGGGTCTGTAGTGACGCCTCGAGCACTGAGATGCAGTGTGTTAGACCGCTGAACCAGGATCTGTAGTGACGCCTCGAGCACTGAGATGCAGTGTCTTAGACCGCTGAACCAGGGTCTGTAGTGACGCCTCGAGCACTGAGATGCAGTGTGTTAGACCGCTGAACCAGGATCTATAGTGACGCCTCGAGCACTGAGATGCAGTGTCTTAGACCGCTGAACCAGGGTCTGTAGTGACGCCTCGAGCACTGAGATGCAGTGTCTTAGACCGCTGAACCAGGATCTGTAGTGACGCCTCGAACACTGAGATGCAGTATCTTAGACTGCTGAGCAACTCGGGAGCCTGAAATGCTGTAGCGATTTCCCTTTACTGGAATTAAGGGTTCCAGCCCAAACCAATGAAAAACAGCCCCAGACCATTATTCCTTCTTCACCAAACTATACAGTTGGCACTATGCATTTGGGGCAGGTAAGGTTCTCCTGACATCCGTCAAACCCAGATTCGTCCATCGGACTGCCAGATGGTGAAGTGTGATTCATCACTCCAGAGAACGCGTTTCCACTGCTCCAGAGTCCAATAACGGCGAGCTTTACACCACTCCAGCCGACGCTTGGCATTGCACATGGTGATCTTCGGCTTGTGTGAGGCTGCTCGGCCACGGAAACCCATTTCATGAAGCTCCCAATGAACAGTTCTGATGCGGATGTTGCTTCCAGGGGCAGTTTGGAACTTGGTAGTGAGTGTTGCAACCGAGGACAGACGATTTTTATGCGCTACAGCACTCGGCGGTGCCGTTCGGTGAGCTTGTTGTAGCCTCCCACTTCACAATAACAGGGCAGAAAATTTGACGAACTGGCTTGTTGGAAAGTTGGCATCCTATGTCGGTGCCACGTTGAAAGTCACCGAGCTCTTCAGTATGGTCCAGTCTACGGCCAATGTTTGTCTATGGAGATTGCATGGCTGTGCGCTCGATTTTGTACACTTTTTTGTAGCAACGGGTGTGGCTGATATAGCCGTATACACTAATTTGAAGTGGCGTCCACATACTTTTGGCCATGTAGTGTGTATGTATGAGAGATATGATGGGCAAAGCTGTCATCAAGACAAAGGGCGGATACTTTGAAGAATCTCAAATATATTTTCATTTGTTTAACACTTTTTTTTGGTTACTACATGATTCCATGTGAGTTATTTCATAGTTTTGATGTCTTCACTATTATTCTACAATGTAGAAAATAGTAAAAATAAAGAAAAACCCTTGAATGAGTAGGTGTTCTAAAACTTTTGAAAATATTCAAGGGTTTTTCTTTATTTGTACTATATATATATTTATATAAACTTGGGGGCCGCCTATTGGGGAACTAACCAGGATATAAAACATATGTTTCGTCACTTCCAAATAACTACCGGTATTAATAAATAACGACCGGTATAACTACTAGCCCTCTCTCCTAACTGTAATAAACAAAGACAAACCATCACACAAATGCCACTCCAAAAACACAAAGAAACATGGCTGGCAATACTCCATCAAATTAGATTATGAACAGAATGTAATGTACATACCTATAAACCAGGAAGCAGGGGGTGAGGGCAGTGATCTTCTGTTACTAGAAATACTTAGTGCGGTTGAGAGCTCTCTGAGCTATCTGTCCGCTCTGGTCTGTGATTTTCTCCCAGTCTGTTTGACCCACCACAAAGCCGATATCACGCTTGCGCTCCGCATCCTTCTGCTCTTCGAGGTCAGCCCAGCGAACCTAGACGACAGGAAGGACAACATCCAGCGGGGTCACGAGCAGGAAATGGGTCACGAGCAGGAAATGGGTCAGGATTGCAATTGAACTATTCCAGTAATTTTGCAAAACAGTATTTAGGGAGCACATCAAACCACATTCTCGCCCATAGACAATCCTGTTTTTTGTGATGAAATGATCTGCCTTAAAATACAGAGATTGACTTGTCACAAACGATAAAATGTTACTGTCCGCAAACCATATTACATGGTCAGTCATTGTAAATAAGAATAGACTTGCATGGACAAATAAAGGTTAACAACAACAACAACAACAAAAAAGCATGAATAATATTAGACAGGATGTGGAGGTTTTGGGTCTGTTAAACAGGAAACGGGTACGACGGGATATAATAGTGTATACCACTTTACCCTCTTCTTGCCGGGTTCAGAGTGGCGCGTGGCGTAGTCGTCTGGCAGCTGAAGAAAGTCATCCATCCCTGCCACGTCGTCTCCCTCCCTCTTCCTCTTCCCCCCCATCACCAAGCCGTCCAGCTTGTCTGTAAGGAGAAGAGCGCTCGCCACGTCACCTCACGACTCAGCAAAAAAAAAAAAAAAAAAAAAAAAAAAAAAAAAAAAAGCTTGCTACCATGATCACCGTGACGATGCCCGACACTGCTCAGATTCTGTATAACGCCATTATCTTCCTGCATCTATAAATATTTTTAATGCTTGTAAGAAACTTTCCATGTTTTCCAGATGTATTACCAAGGATCAAAGAGTCAAAGAGTCAAAGAGTCAAAGAGTTGTCTCCTCTCATTTTGATTTTGAAGCAAACTGTGCGTGGTATAAAAAGCACTAATGTGTTCCTTTATAGAACATCTTTTTTTTTTTTTTTTTTGTAAATATAAGTGAGGATGTTATTTATTTGAAAACGTACTATTTTGATCTGTGTGTGTTCTGATCAGATCGTTTTGTATTCAGCATTTATGCACATTTGTCTATAATAAGGAGGAGGCTGGAAACAGTTCAGACCACAGGTGTCAAACTCATTCCATGGAGGGCCGAGTGTCTCTCCTTGGGGACCCCCAACCGTTACATGTCTTTGATCCATTCCAGAGCTAGCACACCTGATTCAACTTGCCAACTAGTTATCAAGACATTGACTTCTTAAATGATCTCTTATTATTTGACCCTGCTGGTCATCTATGAACATTTGAACATCTTGGCCATGTTCTGTTATAATCTCCACCCGGCACAGCCAGAAGAGGACTGGCCACCCCTCAGAGCCTGGTTCCTCTCTAGGTTTCTTCCTCGGTTCCTGCCTTTCTAGGGAGTTTTTCCTAGCTACCGTGTTTCTACATCTGCATTGCTTGCTGTTTGGTGTTTTAGGCTGGGTTTCTGTACAGCACTTTGTGACATCAGCTGATGTAAGAAGGGCTTTATAAATAACTTTGATTGATTAAATCAAGTGAGCTAGTTAAGGGCAACAACAACATTGTCAAAGTCTGGGAGTCCCGGAGAAGTTTGAAAACGACTGGTTAAAAGGATAACACTGTGGAAAAAAGGGAACATCTACTGGAAGCTGTAGTTGTTAGTGAACATCATGTACAGTGCCTTCGGGAAAGTATTCAGACCCCTTGACTTTTTCCACATTTTGTTACGTTACAGCCTTATTCTAAAATTGATTAAATAAAACAATTTCCTCAGCAATCTACACACAATACCCCATAGTGACATCACAATACCCCATAGTGACATCACAATACCCCATAATGACATCACAATACCCCATAATGACATCACAATACCCCATAATGACATCACAATACCCCATAATGACATCACAATACCCCATAATGACATCACAATACCCCATAATGACATCACAATACCCCATAGTGACATTACAATACCCCATAGTGACATCACAATACCCCATAGTGACATCACAATACCCCATAGTGACATCACAATACCCCATAGTGACATCACAATACCCCATAATGACATCACAATACCCCATAATGACATCACAATACCCCATAATGACAAAGCAAAAACAGGTTTTTATACATTTTTGCAAATGTACTAAAAACAAAAAGCAGAAATACCTTATTTACGTAAGTATTCAGACCCTTTGCTTTGAGACTCGAAATTGAGCTCAGGTGCATCCTGTTTCCATTGATCATCCTTGTGATGGTTCTACAACTTGTTTGGAGTCCATCTGTGGTAAATTAAATTGGATTGGAAAGCCACATACCTGTCTAAAGGTTCCCCAGTTGACAGTTAAAGTCAGAGAAAAGACTAAGCAATTAGGTCGAAGGAATTGTCCGTAGAGCTCAGAGATAGGATTGTGTCGAGGCACAGATCTGGGGAAGGGTACCAAAACATTTCTGCAGCATTGAACATCCTCAAGAACATAGTGGATTCTATCATTCTTAAATGGAAGAAGTTTGGAACCACCAAGACTTTTTAGAACTTTCCACCATGCCGAACTGAGCAATCGGGAGAGAAGTGACTTGGTCAGGGAGGTGACCAAGAACCTGATGGTCTCTGACAGAGCTCTAGAGTTACTCTGTGGAGATGAGAGAACCTTCCAGAAGGACAACCATCTCCACAGCACTCCACTAATCAGGCCTTGACGGTAGAGTGGCTAAACGGAAGCCACTCCTCAGTAAAAGGCACATGACAGCCCGCTTGGAGTTTGCCACCTAAAGACTCTCAGACCATGAGAAACAAGATTCTCTGGTCTGATGAAACCAAGATTGAACTCTTTGGCCTGAATGCCAAGCGTCACATCTGGAGGAAACATGGCACCAACCCTACGGTGAAGCATGGTGGTGGCAGCATTATGCTGTGGGGATGTTTTTCAGCGGCAGGGACTGAGAGACTAGTCAGGATCAAGGCAAAGATGAACAGAGCCAAGCACAGCGAGATGTTTGATGAAAAGCGCTCTGCAGCAGGTTAGGACCTCAGACTGGGGCGAAGTTTCACCTTCCAACAGGACAACAAACCTAAGCACACAGCCAAGACCACGCAGGAGTGGCTTCTGGACAAGTCTCTGAATGCCCTTGAGTGGCCCAGCCAAAAATCCGACTTGAAACCGATCGAACATCTCTGCAGAGACCTGAAAATAGCTGTGCAACGACACTCCCCATCCAACCTGACAGAGCTTGAGAGGAGATTGGGAGAAATTCCACAAATACCGTCATGACAAACTTGTAGCGTCAAACCCAAGAAGACTCGAGGCTGTAATCACTGCCAAAGGTGCTTCAACAAAGTACTGAGTAAAGGGTCTGAATACTTATGTAAATATCATATTTCAGTTTATAATTGTCTTTAAATAAATTAGGAAAAATGTCTAAAAACCCATCTTTGCTTTGCCATTATGGGGTATTTATGATGAGGGGGAAAAAAAACAATTTGATACATTTTAGAATAAGGCTGTAACGTAACAAAATGTGGAAAAGGTCAAGAGGTCTGAATACTTTCCCGAAGGCGCTGTACATGGAATCAAAGACGTTTTTGAAATCATTCCATTCACCACATAGTTGTTAGTAAATATCATGTACATTAGTAAGATCAGAAAACAAAGGGAATACCTACCGAGTTTCGCATCAGAAGTGTCCATCTCCCATTTGCTTTGTGGAATGTAACCCTAAATTATACAGAGAAGAGACCGCAAGGGTTAGGCCTCTGAGCGGCAAGGAGCTTAGGGGTCAGGAGGAGGATATGAATGAATGAATATGAGAGAGAGAGAGAGAGAGAGAGAGAGAGAGAGAGAGAGAGCGAGAGAGAGAGAGCGAGCAGAGAGAGAGAGAGAGAGAGAGAGCGAGCGAGCAGAGAGAGCGAGCAGAGAGAGAGAGCAGAGAGATGGTTTCGGTGACGGAAAGAAGGCGTTGAAATAGTTACGTTAATCAAACAATATCAGTACAAATCAGGAGAATCGTAAGAATGCCACAACATTCTTTTAAGACGTTGGCATGCCAACATGTCAGATGTCATTATGACACCCCGTGTTGAGAAGATTTGCCTTTGGTGTTAGCCATGATCAAAGCATTTTGAGACACTTCAGAAAACAGCTAGTTGATAGACAAGCTAGCCTACTACAAGTGCACAACTAGATTTGATCAACACTTTCTTTGTGTTAATCGTGGTTCAACACCAAGTCAAAACAGATTATACAGCCTAGTTACTGAAGAAGAAGTTAGACCATTAGTTAAACCCCCCCCAACACAACACTGATGTGCACAAGTTGGACATTAAATCGTCTTTGATTCTGCAGTATTTGGTAAATACATTAAGAATGTGAAATACAAGTATTCTGGGTCAAAACTTGAAATCAGGATAGTTGTTATACCTCTCAAACCGTATGCTTCCAACACAGGAAACTGTAGTGGATATAGCCATTTCCTTAAAAACAAGAAGCTGTAGTAGATATAGCCATTTCCTTAATAACAGGAAGCAGTAGTGGATATAGCCATTTCCTTAATAACAGGAATCTTGAGCCCACAATAATAATGAAGCAGCTAAATGTACTAAATAAATACATTAATCGTTTGTTTACATTTGTCGTTAAATCGTTAAATCACGTCGGTCGTCCTGTATCTAGGTCGGCCGTCGTCCCTTATCTAGGTCGGCCGTCGTCCCTTACCTAGGTCGGTCGTCCTGTATCTAGGTCGTCCTTTACCTAGGTCGGCCGTCGTCCCTTACCTAGGTCGGTCGTCCTGTATCTAGGTCGTCCTTTACCTAGGTCGGCCGTCGTCCCTTATCTAGGTCGGCCGTCGTCCCTTATCTAGGTCGGCCGTCGTCCCTTATCTAGGTCGGCCGTCGTCCATAATCTAGGTCGGCCGTCGTCCCTTATCTAGGTCGGCCGTCGTCCCTTATCTAGGTCGGCCGTCGTCCCTTATCTAGGTCGGCCGTCGTCCCTTATCTAGGTCGGCCGTCGTCCCTTATCTAGGTCGGCCGTCGTCCCTTATCTAGGTCGGCCGTCGTCCCTTATCTAGGTCGGCCGTCGTCCCTTATCTAGGTCGGCCGTCGTCCCTTATCTAGGTCGGCCGTCGTCCCTTATCTAGGTCGGCCGTCGTCCCTTACCTAGGTCGGCCGTGGTCCCTTACCTAGGTCGGTCGTCCTGTATCTAGGTCGTCCTTTACCTAGGTCGGCCGTCGTCCCTTATCTAGGTCGGCCGTCGTCCCTTATCTAGGTCGGCCGTCGTCCCTTATCTAGGTCGGTCGTCCTGTATCTAGGTCGTCCTTTACCTAGGTCGGTCGTCCTGTACCTAGGTCGGTCGTCCTTTACCTAGGTCGGTCGTCCTGTACCTAGGTCGGTCGTCCTGTACCTAGGTCGGTCGTCCTGTACCTAGGTCGGTCGTCCTGTACCTAGGTCGGTCGTCCTGTACCTAGGTCGGTCGTCCTGTACCTAGGTCGGTCGTCCTGTACCTAGGTCGGTCGTCCTGTACCTAGGTCGGTCGTCCTGTACCTAGGTCGGTCGTCCTGTACCTAGGTCGGTCGTCCTGTACCTAGGTCGGTCGTCCTGTACCTAGGTCGGTCGTCCTGTACCTAGGTCGGTCGTCCTGTACCTAGGTCGGTCGTCCTGTACCTAGGTCGGTCGTCCTGTACCTAGGTCGGTCGTCCTGTACCTAGGTCGGTCGTCCTGTACCTAGGTCGTCCTGTATCCAGGCCGTCCTGTATCCAGGCCGTCCTGTATCCAGGCCGTCCTGTATCCAGGCCGTCCTGTATCTAGGCCGTCCTGTATCTAGGTCGTCCTGTATCTAGGTCGTCCTGTATCTAGGTCGTCTTGTATCTAGGTCGTCCTGTATCTAGGTCGTCCTGTATCCAGGCCGTCCTGTATCCAGGCCGTCCTGTATCCAGGCCGTCCTGTATCTAGGCCGTCCTCTATCTAGGTCGTCCTTTACCTAGGTCGTCCTTTACCTAGGTCGATCCTTTACCTAGGTCGTCCTGTATCTAGGTCGTCCTGTATCTAGGTCGTCCTGTATCTAGGTCGTCCTGTATCTAGGTCGTCCTGTATCTAGGTCGTCCTGTATCTAGGTCGTCCTGTATCTAGGTCGTCCTGTATCTAGGTCGTCCTGTATCTAGGTCGTCCTGTATCTAGGCCGTCCTCTATCTAGGTCGTCCTTTACCTAGGTCGTCCTTTACCTAGGTCGATCCTTTACCTAGGTCGTCCTGTATCTAGGTCGTCCTGTATCTAGGTCGTCCTGTATCTAGGTCGTCCTGTATCTAGGTCGTCCTGTATCTAGGTCGTCCTGTATCTAGGTAGTCATTTACAAAAAGTTGGAAAGCTAAAAAAAAAAAGTGACTGGCCTTTTTATGTGCTACTTTTTTCTCCTTCAACATGTTGGCAAAAACACTTTGGAATAGAGCCTCAGATACGACTCCATATATTTTACATTTACAATTTAGTAGACTCTCTTATCCAGAGCCACTACAGTAGTGAGTCATTTAGCATACTCTCTTATCCAGAGCCACTACAGTAGTGAGTCATTTAGCAGACTCTCTTATCCAGAGCCACTACAGTAGTGAGTCATTTAATTAACAGACTCTCTTATCCAGAGCCACTACAGTAGTGAGTCATTTAACAGACTCTCTTATCCAGAGCCACTACAGTAGTGAGTCATTTAGAAGACTCTCTTATCCAGAGCCACTACAGTAGTGAGTCATTTAACAGACTCTCTTATCCAGAGCCACTACAGTAGTGAGTCATTTAATTAACAGACTCTCTTATCCAGAGCCACTACAGTAGTGAGTCATTTAGCAGACTCTCTTATCCAGAGCCACTACAGTAGTGAGTCATTTAGAAGACTCTCTTATCCAGAGCCACTACAGTAGTGAGTCATTTAACAGACTCTCTTATCCAGAGCCACTACAGTAGTGAGTCATTTAACAGACTCTCTTATCCAGAGCCACTACAGTAGTGAGTCATTTAACAGACTTTCTTATCCAGAGCCACTACAGTAGTGAGTGGATACATTTTCATACTGGTCCCCCGTGGGAATCGAACCCACAACCCTGGCGTTGGAAGCACCATGCTCTACCAACTGAGACACATTAGCTTTTTGTTGTTAGGAACAAGGTAACCTCGCCCCTTGGCTAACTGCTATGGCATACAGACAGAGGGAGACGACTGGTGGACGAGGTTAGAGACTCTGGGATTGTTGTCCGTCAGAGCACCTCTCGGCATGCCATGGTCATTTTGTCAGCACTAAATGGGCTGGGCAAATAACTGATTTTGAATTTCTACAAATATTTGAATCATTAATAAAGTAGCATTTATGAAGTGGTATCCGAGGCTCGTTTAAAACAGTAGACAGCTAATGGAGGAGAGAGTCTGGATACGAGGTTACCTTGTTCCTGAAAGTAGAACGTTAATTGAGACCTTCCAGCAGGGTTGCGATAAATACTATTTCAATTCCAGCCAATTCAGGAAGAACACTGACAATTCCAATTCTTCAATTTCAGCCAATTCAGGTAGAACACTGACAATTCCAATTCTTCAATTCAGGAAGAACACTGAAAATTCAAATTCTTCAATTCAGGTAGAACACTGACAATTACAATTCTCCAATGCTTTTCATTGAGGAACATTTGGAATTTGGTTTACTTTCTGAATTGAAATGGAATTGACCCAAAACCCTGTGACACCATATTTCCTAATGTCCAATCCCACTCAACTTCTGAGTGAGATGTGTTTCCTGGTGTACTGTAGCTTCTCTCTGTGCTTCAGTAAACATGATCCTAACATCATTTTCTTACCATTTCTAATAAATGGATCTATCATCTAATGAATTGTGTTAATAATAATAGTTCTGGAAGGACCTTCCCTGGGTGTTTGAGGTGGGATTCTGGTAGCAGTAGAGATAACATACTCAAGAGATTCATTCAATTATAAAGTTTGTGGTCTGATGTCTTGGTTGAATCTTTACGATGCACAATTCAGTCATCATGCACGGTTTTAATGAAAAGTTCTTAGGTCCCCCCCCCCCCCCCGCCCCCGAAAAAACCTTCCCACCCAATTAAATGTTGACTGGCAACTGCAAAGTCTTCCTACCTGGCAGAATGATAACAGATGATTTGTATCAAATCGGGAGGGCATTTGTTTGACAAACTCTTCCATCAAATGTACACAGTAGGACTACATTGTACAGTACAGAAACACAGCTAGCCCAATGATCGCTTGCTAGGTAGGTGTGCAATTGAATTAAAAAAGGGCAACTATCCCCTCCTGCAGGTTTTCTATGAAGCCAGCTAGATCTACTCAAAAGTTTCTAAAGCTAGCCGGCTTCAGCTAGCTTCACATTCCAGCTCAGGCTTCGTCCGTACTACAGCGGTTGATTGCTCGTCCGCGTGTCACACATAACTAGCCGAACGCTAAACTGTTTATTGAGCGCTTCACATTCCAGCTCAGGCTTCGTCCGTACTACAGCGGTTGACTTGCTCGTCCGTGTGTCACACATAACTAGCCGAACGCTAAACTGTTTATTGAGCGCTTCACATTCCAGCTCAGGCTTCGTCCATACTACAGCGGTTGACTTGCTCGTCCGCATGTCACACATAACTAGCCGAACGCTAAACTGTTTATTGAGACACGACATGGCTGAAACATCAACCCATGGGCGAGCCAGTGCCACGTTTTCATTGGTGCAAAAAATAATAATAATCTAATGTTGTGAAAGAGGCTCTTAGAAGTGTAGTGTTTATTTAATGACCTTTTAAATTGTTTTATTTAAAGTGTATCCTTTATTTAACTAAGGCAAATCAGTTAAGAACAAATTCTTATTTTACCACGACGGCCTACCCCGGGGCCAAACCCCCGGACGACGACGCTGGGCCGATTGTGCGCTGCCCTATGAGACTCCCAATCACGGCCGGATGTGATACAGCCTGGATTCGAACCAGGGACTGTAGTAATGTGTGTAGTGGAGGGTATACGCCACATACCCACTTTTTCTTTCAGGGGTGCATTGCTTAAACTCACTTCGTAATCCCTACTGATGAGTATCAAAGTAGTGTAGCGGAGGTACACGACCGACCTATCAATGATGTAGTACAATAAGAGAAATCATGCAGAAAGTTGCCTACACAACCACAAAGCATGTGAAATACACTGAACGGCAGAAAATATAAAAGACATATGTATTAAAGTGTTTAGTCAAAAATAAAGAAAATCTTTGAAATGGTTGCCTTTATATTTTTGTTCAGTTTATATATATATATACTGAACAAAAATATAAAGGCAACAATTTCAAAGATTTTCTTTACAAAATATATATATATATATATATATATATATATATATATATATATATATATATATATATATATATATATATATATATATATATATATATATATATATATATATTGTTTTATAAGTGTGCCGCACACAGCTTGTTTCAGCCGAATATCAGGCAGCAGGAGCGTTCAGCTCTCAACTGATTGTCGCATGGAGCAGCTCACAGAACAATGACATCGGGAGCCAGTAGGATTGGAAAAATGTTTTAGCTTATGATATCTACAAGTAAATGCTAACTAAGGCAACAACGGGTTTGCAAACCTGTTATTGAAAAGGTTTGGTTTGATGTCTTGGTTGATTTTTTTGTGGGGGGGGGGGGGGGGGGGCAAAATTTGAGGATACCCACTTATCCAGGCACTGCAAGACCACTTGCTTATTGTTCATGTCGTCTTCAGCGTGCTTATTAATGCACAAGAACCTCTTTCCCCACTCCCCTCAATTTTTTATATTAAGTCATACAAAAGTGTTACATTGTGTGAAGTTTAAAATGCCTTCTGTTATTACTAAATGTTTAATGTGATATATATTACAAATATGTATATTTTACACCCCAAAACAACATTTGATTAATAAATAATTAAAAAAAATCTATAACTTGATGAAGTTCTCATTAATATTATGAAATATTTTGGATCAATTTGATTAATCTCAGCACAACCGAGGACAGTTTCGACCAAAAACACAAGACCAAATTAAAAACAGCAGGTCTAATGCAGCAGTTTAAAAAAAATATAATCTCAATATCAAATCACTTCTGGGTAGCAAAAAACCCCCAACAATAAACGAATATAGTTTCTTAGCAAAGAGCAATTTCTCTAACAAGAATTTATCTAAGACTGTCGGAGGGATCTGAGTGGGGAGGGAAACAGGCTACAATTTACAGCTCTTACACAAAAAAATACAATATCATTTTCACAAACTCAGTATTATTCCAAACTCATAGTGTGGTAATATATATATAAAAACACAGGAAAATTACATTTTTGACTGCACTGGGACTTTAAGTAAAAAATAAATATACTGCTGTAGCTGCAATACTGGCCTTTTGTCAGCAAGTCACTCACTGTACCTGCAAGCAACCTAGCATTTCTGCTCACTGCCATGACACCATATCAACATGTGTTTCTGGTGGAGGGCTCTGGAGACCTACCGTCCTAGCGCACCTGGCATACCAGGTTCTAATAATTAGCTGGTTGATAAAGATGTGAAAACCTACAGGAGGGTAGGCTCTCCAGGAACAGGGTTGGAGAGTCCTGCTCTAGTGGATATGAGGGATCAGTAGATATCTTTAAGAACAATAACAGATAAAGGCTAGCTGACTGGGTCCTACCTTAACAGATATAAAGGCTAGCTGACTGGGTCCTACCTTAACAGATATAAAGGCTAGCTGACTGGGTCCTACCTTAACAGATATAAAGGCTAGCTGACTGGGTCCTACCTTAATAACAGATATAAAGGCTTGCTGACTGGGTCCTACCTTAATAACAGATATAAAGGCTAGCTGACTGGGTCCTACCTTAATAACAGATATAAAGGCTAGCTGACTGGGTCCTACCTTAATAACAGATATAAAGGCTAGCTGACTGGGTCCTACCTTAATAACAGATATAAAGGCCAGCTGACTGGGTCCTACCTTAACAGATATAAAGGCTAGCTGACTGGGTCCTACCTTAATAACAGATATAAAGGCTAGCTGACTGGGTCCTACCTTAACAGATATAAAGGCTAGCTGACTGGGTCCTACCTTAATAACAGATATAAAGGCTTGCTGACTGGGTCCTACCTTAATAACAGATATAAAGGCTAGCTGACTGGGTCCTACCTTAATAACAGATATAAAGGCTAGCTGACTGGGTCCTACCTTAATAACAGATATAAAGGCTAGCTGACTGGGTCCTACCTTAATAACAGATATAAAGGCCAGCTGACTGGGTCCTACCTTAATAACAGATATAAAGGCTAGCTGACTGGGTCCTACCTTAATAACAGATATAAAGGCTAGCTGACTGGGTCCTACCTTAATAACAGATATAAAGGCCAGCTGACTGGGTCCTACCTTAATAACAGATATAAAGGCTAGCTGACTGGGTCCTACCTTAATAACAGATATAAAGGCTAGCTGACTGGGTCCTACCTTAATACCAGATATAAAGGCTTGCTGACTGGATCCTACCTTAATAACAGATATAAAGGCTAGCTGACTGGATCCTACCTTAATAACAGATATAAAGGCTAGCTGACTGGGTCCTACCTTAATACCAGATATAAAGGCTTGCTGACTGGATCCTACCTTAATAACAGATATAAAGGCTAGCTGACTGGATCCTACCTTAATAACAGATATAAAGGCTAGCTGACTGGGTCCTACCTTAATAACAGATATAAAGGCTAGCTGACTGGATCCTACCTTAATAACAGATATAAAGGCTTGCTGACTGGGTCCTACCTTAATAACAGATATAAAGGCTAGCTGACTGGGTCCTACCGTAATACCTTAATAACAGATATAAAGGCTAGCTGACTGGGTCCTACCTTAATACCAGATATAAAGGCTTGCTGACTGGGTCCTACCTTAATAACAGACCTAAAGGCTTGCTGACTGGGTCCTACCTTAATATCTTCCTCCTCCTCCTCCTTCTTGGGCTCCTTCAGTGGCTCGTCATCAGGATTTAAGTCTTCCATCTCAACCTTTAAAACACAAAATGTTTCCATTGAATAAAATTTTTGGATTCTTATTTTTTTTAAATGCCATTAGGTAGGTAGAATTAATATTCTATAATAAAAATAATAAAAAACTTTACAACCACACAAGTTGCGACACCGAAATCATTGAGGACAGTGCCAACAGGTACGACACATCTTTTAATAAGAGAGGACAAGGTTCACTCTTATAGCAGGAGCCCATTATATAAGCGCTCAAAAAAAAAAAAGGTGCTACGACTAGAATGTATCCCCCGTGTGGATGCTAGGTGAATTGGAACAGCATTAAGCTGCATTCCCAATGAACCTCCCCTGCATCCCATTTCCCCGTAACACGGTGGAGCCTTGGGCCGTGAGCTTCATACTTTCTGTTTTGGTCCACTAGCTTCACAAACAATATTTCTGGTTATTGAAAATTATATTTGACAGTGATTGGTAGAATGATTCCTCTTCACTATTCAGTTATTGGTTTTTTTTGCTCACAAACTGAAATTGAGTGAACAGTGTACAATTCTATCGACCAGGAAATGACAGAGCAATTTCTACATTGGCCACTAGATAACACAGCCAAAGTCAAAACAGCTTTGTCATTTTTTACAACAAATACCACTCTGGTCGGGAGAAATCAAAAAGGCAAATATCCCAGCCAAAAGGCAAATATCCCAGCCAATAGGCAAATATCCCAGCCAATAGGCAAATATCCCAGCCAATAGGCAAATATCCCAGCCAATAGGCAAATATCCCAGCCAAAAGGCAACTATCCCAGCCAATAGGCAACTATCCCAGCCAATAGGCAAATATCCCAGCCAATAGGCAAATATCCCAGCCAATAGGCAAATATCCCAGCCAATAGGCAACTATCCCAGCCAATAGGCAAATATCCCAGCCAATAGGCAAATATCCCAGCCAATAGGCAAATATCTCAGCCAATAGGCAAATATCCCAGCCAATAGGCAAATATCCCAGCCAAAAGGCAAATATCCCAGCCAATAGGCAAATATCCCAGCAAATATCCCAGCCAAAAGGCAACTATCCCAGCCAAAAGGCAACTATCCCAGCCAAAAGGCAACTATCCCAGCCAAAAGGCAACTATCCCAGCCAAAAGGCAAATATCCCAGCCAATAGGCAACTATCCCAGCCAATAGGCAAATATCCCAGCCAAAAGGCAAATATCCCAGCCAATAGGCAACTATCCCAGCCAATAGGCAAATATCCCAGCCAATAGGCAAATATCCCAGCCAATAGGCAAATATCCCAGCAAATATCCCAGCCAAAAGGCAACTATCCCAGCCAAAAGGCAACTATCCCAGCCAATAGGCAAATATCCCAGCCAATAGGCAAATATCCCAGCCAATCACAACACTGACAGGTAAGAATTACCGTGAAACACTAATTTCACCACTACTGCCGATATTCAAACAAATCCTATGTGTAGCACCTTTAACGCCCCTAACGGGTATAAAAACCAAGATGTCAACATATTGTGACATGTTCCCGTACTACATACCTCCTCAATAGCAGCGTCCTGAAGCAGGGAACGGACATCCAGCCGTACCATGTGACGTGGAGACGACTCCCAGTTACTGGACATCTAGACGGACAGAAAACAGAAATAGAAAACAGAACGGGAATTTAAAAAAAACACTATATATTGCCATTAATTACTCTAATTAAAAAAAAAATACTATATAGACAGACACAAGACAATAAATAGACAATCTACGCATGGTCTATCACTGTCGTTATCAATGCCTTGATAAATATGACCCCTGAATCCACTAAAAATGTATAAGAGCTCTGCGGTTGTTGACTCGAGGACACTCAGTACAGTACCTTCTGAATATCATCCATCTTCCGTCCGTGGGCATTTCTTTTAGCACAAGTCTGATTGTCTGCCGTGATTTCCGCCAAGTATACCTGGTATAAAAAAAACATTTGACACGTTTCCACGTAATGTAGGCCACATCAGGAAGCGTATACGTTTTAATTCGGTTCGAATCTCCACACTAGTACACAACTTCGAATTAAGTCATTCATTGGGCATGAATTCTAAAATGGTAAGCTAGTATGGACTAAGGAACGGTATTATTTTTTGATATTTCAAGATATGAAAACGTCAACTCACCTCGAAGCCTTTAGTCTTGGCAGCACTCCAGAACTGATCAAAGTATTTAACCCGGTCATTGATGGCGTCGATGATGAGGAAGGGGAAGAAGCCGTCGTCTAGGGTCTTCCTGAATGTTTTTAGCATACTGTTCCTGTACGTGTCTTCCATCTCGGCTTCGTACTCGTATTCCAGACACTGACAAAAATAAAAAAAATAAACAATTTATGAATTGATATTAAAAATACAAAATAAACACGTGTTCAAATATTTAATCATAAACTGGGTGGTTCGAGCCCTGAATGCTGATTGGCTGAAAGCCGTGGTATATCAGACCGTATAAAAACGGACAAAACATGTTATTTTTTACTGCTCTATTTAAATTGCTAACCAGTTTATAACAGTAATAAGACACCTCGGGGGTTTGTGATTTACGCCCAATATACCACGGCTAAGGGCAGTGTCCAGGCACTCTGCGTTGCGCATAAGAACCGGCCCTTAGCCGTGGTATATTGGCCCATATACCACACCCTCTTCGGTGAGTTATTGCTTAATGAAAACAACATAGCATAAATGGGGCCCATTTGCTTCATGCATTACAATAGCTCCAGTGAGACACCATATTACACATGGGTAAGTTTTCTTAAGGCCTACAGTCATCTCCTACAGAGAGATAGTATTTCACTAAACTGCTCTCTTGTAGAAAGCCTTATGCTCTACATATAGCAGGAACACACACACACACACACAGAGAGAGGTTTAAGTCAGTCAGAGAGCAAACAGAAGGACACACCTTGAGTTTGATCCGTTTCCCTGTTTCTGGGTCCTTCTCCACCTTCTCCACCTCCGTCATGAAGTAGTCGTCTAACCCCAGCACTCTGGGTGGAGCCCCTCCACACTCCACCTCCTTGTCCTTAACCCACGCAACAACATTTCACATTTTAGTCAGTTAGCAGACGCTCTTATCCAGAGACACTTACAGTTATAGTGTACTCATCTTTTTTTTATTTAAAAGGTAGCTAGATGAGACAACCACCTTTCACAGTCACAGTAAGCAAAACTTCCTGAATAAAGCCGCTAGCAGAAAAGTCAGAGCTAGTAACGACAAGGTATTTCAGTGAGAGAAGGCAGCGCTCCAGACAAGACGACAACTACGAGTGGCGCAGGTAGCAGCGTGCGTTTAAGACGAGTGGTGCAGGTAGCAGCGTGCATTTAAGACGAGTGGTGCAGGTATTTAGATTAACCTGATCCACCATCCTGACCGTCGCTCTCTCGTAGCTCTCGAGATCAGGATGGTGGAACGAGGCTAGGTAGTTGACCGTTGTGAAAGAACTCTGGGATACAATATACCATATATTAGTATATCTGGAAAACAGGAAACGCGGGACAGGAGAGAACATTTCATCCCAGACAAGTTATTATTACCACAACAGAACAGCCACGTTGGAAGATACAGGAAGTACTGTAGTTAGGTTCTACTCACCCGTATCAGCTTGGCCACATGGCTTTTCCCACTTCCTGGTAGGCCTCTCATTATGATGACGATCTGAGAAACATCAGAGGTTATGGAACTCACTCATACACGAGACATGCATCTGGGGATATGAGATCTGTCTACTCTTGTTGTACTTGTATTGGCCTACAGGTTGAGGATGTTATTATCCTGGCAACGCATTTCTTAATTGTCCCCGAGAGGGGTAAATAAAGTTGTATTGAAGTGAATGAGGAAGTACTGTATTTAAAAGTTGTATTGAAGTGAATGAGGAAGTACTGTATTTAAAGTTGTATTGAAGTGAATGAGGAAGTACTGTATTTAAAGTTGTATTGAAGTGAATGAGGAAGTAAGTGAATGAAGAGTAAGATGATTGAGCGAGAAGTCATTTATTTGCACCCTTTCTGGACGAGTGTCTCGGCCTGGCAGTTTGAGAAGGTCCTCCACGTTCTTGGTCTCCGGTTTCTTCTCCATCCTGGAAGGAGGAGCAGTCGGTGGGGGGGGAGGAGGGTGGGACGACGTGGGGCCTCCTCCTCCTCTCTCCTCTGGGTAACTCCTCCGTTCACCTAGACCACAAGACAGGACAGTCAGTGCAAAGCAAAAAAAAGAGAAACCTGTCGCAATTTTACTTTAAAACCAAGAGGCATGAAAAGACAAGCAAACTGAAAATTAGTAGGACAATGGAAGTTGCCTTCACAAACACCATTTTGATTGTTAAAACCAACGCGTTTTTCGGCATGTACACTACCTGTAAAAAGTTTTAGAACACCTACTCATTCAAGGGTTTTTCTTTATTTTTACTATTTTCTACATTGTAGAATAATAGTGAAGACATCAAAACTATGAAATAACACATATGGAATCATGTAGTAACCAAAAAAGTGTAAAATAAATTAAAAATACATTTTATATTTGAGATTCTTCAAATAGCCACCCTTTGCACACTGTTGGCATTCTCTCAACCAGCTTCATGAGGTAGTCACCTGGAATGCATTTCAATTAACAGGTGTGCCTTGTTAAAGGTTGATTTGTGGAATTTATTTACTTCTTAATGCATTTGAGCCAATCAGTTGTGTTGTGACATGGTATGGGTGGTATACAGAATATAGCCCTATTTGATAAAAGACCAAGACCATATTATGGTAAGAACAGCTCAAATAAGCAAAGAGAAACGACAGTCCATCATTACGTTAAGACATGAAGGTCAGTCAACACAGAACATTTCAAGAACTTTGAAAGTTTCTTTCAGAGCAGTCGCAAAAACCATCAAGCGCTATGATCAAACTGGCTCTGAAGAGGACCGCCACAGGAAAGGAAGACCCAGAGTTACCTCTGCTGCAGAGGATAAGTTCATTGGAGTTACCAGCCTCGGAAATTGCAGCCCAAATAAATGCTTCACAGAGTTCAAGTAACAGACACATCTCAACATCAACTGTTCAGAGGAGACTGCGTGAATCAGTCCTTCATGGTCGAATTGCTGCAAAGAAACACTACTGAAAGGACACCAATAAGAAGAAGAGACTTGGTTGGGCCAAGAAACACGATCAATGGACATTAGACTGGTGGAAACTTGTCCTTTGGTCTGATGAATCCAAATGGGAGATTTTTGGTTCCAACTGCTGTGTCTTTGTGAGACGTGCTGTGGGTGATCTCTGCATGTGTATTTCCCACCGTGAAGCATGGAGGAGGAGGTGTGATGGTGAGGGGGGTACTTTGCTGGTGACACTGTCAGTGATTTATTTATAATTAAAGGCGCACTTAACCAGCATGGCTGCCACAGCATTCTGCAGCGATACATCATTCCATCTGGTCTGCACTTTGTGGGACTATCATTTGTTTTTCAACAGGACAATGATCCAAAACACACCTCCAGCCTGTGTAAGCGCTATTTGAGAGTGATGGAGTGCTGCATCAGATGACCTGGCCTCCACAATCACCCAACCTCAACCCAATTGAGGTGGTTTGGATGAGTTGGACCGCAGAGTGAAGGAATTGCTGTAAACAAGTGCTCAGCATATGTGGGAACTCCATCAATACTGTTGGAAAAGTATTCCAGGTGAAGCTGGTTGAGAGAATGCCAAGAGTGTGCAAAGATGTCAGCAAGGCAATGTTTCGCAGGTACTATTTAATGAAGCTGCCAGTTGAGGACTTGTCTGTTTCTCAAACTAGACACTAATGTACTTGTCCTCTTGCTCTTTCTACTCTGGTTCGAGCCAGTTTGTGCTGTTCTGTGAAGGGAGTAGTACACAGCGTTGTACCAGATCTTCAGTTTCTAGTTAATTTCTCGCATGGAATAGCCTTCAATTCTCAGAACAAGAATAGACTGACGAGTTTCAAAAGAAAGGTCTTTGTTTCTGGCCATTTTGAGCCTGTAATCGATCCCACAAATGCTGATGCTCCAGATACTAAACTAGTGTAAAGAAGGACAGTATTATTGCCTCTTTAAATCAGGACAACAGTTTTCAGTTGTGCTAACATAATTGCAAAAGGGTTTTCTAATGATCAGTTAACCTTTTAAAATTATAAACTTGGATTAGTTAACACAACGTGCCATTGGAACATAGGACTGATGGTTGCTGATAATGGGCCTCTGTACGCCTATGTAGATATTCCATTAAAAAATGTATCCGTTTCCAGCTACAATAGTCATTTACAACATTAACAATATCTACACTATATTTCTGATCAATCTGATTATATTTTAATGGACAAAACATGTGCTTTTCTTTCAAAAACAAGGACATTTATAAGTCACCCCAAACTTTTGAAAGGGAGTGTATGTTTGTTAGAGACCGCAGTACATAGCATGTCTTACCATATGTTTGTTAGAGACCGCAGTACATAGCATGTCTTACCATATGTTTGTTAGAGACTGCAGTACATAGCATGTCTTAGCTAGCATATGTTTGTTAGAGACCGCAGTACATAGCATGTCTTAGCATATGTTTGTTAGAGACTGCAGTACATAGCATGTCTTAGCTAGCATATGTTTGTTAGAGACCGCAGTACATAGCATGTCTTAGCATATGTTTGTTAGAGACTGCAGTACATAGCATGTCTTAGCTAGCATATGTTTGTTAGAGACCGCAGTACATAGCATGTCTTAGCATATGTTTGTTAGAGACTGCAGTACATAGCATGTCTTAGCTAGCATATGTTTGTTAGAGACCGCAGTACATAGCATGTCTTACCATATGTTTGTTAGAGACTGCAGTACATAGCATGTCTTAGCATATGTTTGTTAGAGACTGCAGTACATAGCATGTCTTAGCATATGTTTGTTAGAGACTGCAGTACATAGCATGTCTTACCATATGTTTGTTAGAGACTGCAGTACATAGCATGTCTTAACATATGTTTGTTAGAGACCGCAGTACATAGCATGTCTTACCATATGTTTGTTAGAGACTGCAGTACATAGCATGTCTTAGCTAGCATATGTTTGTTAGAGACCGCAGTACATAGCATGTCTTAGCATATGTTTGTTAGAGACTGCAGTACATAGCATGTCTTAGCTAGCATATGTTTGTTAGAGACCGCAGTACATAGCATGTCTTAGCATATGTTTGTTAGAGACTGCAGTACATAGCATGTCTTAGCTAGCATATGTTTGTTAGAGACCGCAGTACATAGCATATCTTAGCATATGTTTGTTAGAGACCGCAGTACATAGCATGTCTTAGCTAGCATATGTTTGTTAGAGAACGCAGTACATAGCATGTCTTACCATACGCTGAGGCACCATGGTTGTAGCGCTCCGGCCCGCGCTCGTCACCATGGTTGTAGCGCTCAGGCCCACGTTCAGGCCCGCGCTCGAACTGAGGTCTGTCATAACCCCCAGGTCTTCCATAAGTATCCTCTCTGTCTCTACTGGTCCGGCTGCCCTCCCTCTCCCTCATGTCTCTGTCCCTGTAGCCCGGGCGAGGAGGTGGGGGACCGGGGCGAGGATGGCCAGGGGGTTGTCTGGAGAGAAAAGAGAGACACACGATGAAAATCCCTCAGAACACTGCAGATCTGGACCGGTAGTTACAAAATAGTTTTTTTTTTTAAGAAAATGGGGTTGCTGATCTTGGATCAGTTTCCCCTTTTAGATCATAATGAATATGATAATATGGACAAGGAGGACCTGATCCTAGATCAGTACTCCTAACTCTTAGATGCTTTGTGAACACGCAGGCCCCGGAGCAGGCAGCATTCACAAGGCCACAACAACCAGACAGACTAGTCACAGTGAGATATAATACCAGCTGGACTAGTCACAGTAACACAGTGTGATATAATACCAGCTGGACTAGTCACAGTAACACAGTGTGATATAATACCAGCCGGACTAGTCACAGTGTGATATAATACCAGCTGGACTAGTCACAGTAACACAGTGTGATATAATACCAGCCGGACTAGTCACAGTGTGATATAATACCAGCTGGACTAGTCACAGTGTGATATAATACCAGCTGGACTAGTCACAGTGTGATATAATACCAGCTGGACTAGTCACAGTGTGATATAATACCAGCTGGACTAGTCACAGTAACACAGTGTGATATAATACCAGCCGGACTAGTCACAGTGTGATATAATACCAGCTGGACTAGTCACAGTAACACAGTGTGATATAATACCAGCCGGACTAGTCACAGTGTGATATAATACCAGCTGGACTAGTCACAGTAACACAGTGTGATATAATACCAGCCGGACTAGTCACAGTGTGATATAATACCAGCTGGACTAGTCACAGTGACAGTGTGATATAATACCAGCTGGACTAGTCACAGTAACAAAGTGTGATATAATACCAGCTGGACAAGTGACAGTGTGATATAATACCAGCCGGACTAGTCACAGTGACAGTGTGATATAATACCAGCCGGACTAGTCACAGTGACGGTGTGATATAATACCAGCCGGACTAGTCACAGTGACAGTGTGATATAATACCAGCTGGACTAGTCACAGTAACACAGTGTGATATAATACCAGCTGGACTAGTCACAGTGACAGTGTGATATAATACCAGCTGGACTAGTGACAGTGTGATATAATACCAGCCGGACTAGTCACAGTAACACAGTGTGATATAATACCAGCTGGACTAGTCACAGTGACAGTGTGATATAATACCAGCTGGACTAGTGACAGTGTGATATAATACCAGCTGGACTAGTCACAGTAACACAGTGTGATATAATACCAGCCGGACTAGTCACAGTGTGATATAATACCAGCTGGACTAGTCACAGTAACACAGTGCGATATAATACCAGCTGGACTAGTCACAGTGTGATATAATACCAGCTGGACTAGTCACAGTGACACAGTGTGATATAATACCAGCTGGACTAGTCACAGTGTGATATAATACCAGCTGGACTAGTCACAGTAACACAGTGTGATATAATAACAGTTGGACTAGTCACAGTGACACAGTGTGATATAATACCAGCTGGACTAGTCACAGTGACACAGTGTGATATAATACCAGCTGGACTAGTGACGGTGTGATATAATACCAGCTGGACTAGTCACAGTGACAGTGTGATATAATACCAGCCGGACTAGTCACAGTAACACAGTGTGATATAATACCAGCCGGACTAGTCACAGTGACAGTGTGATATAATACCAGCTGGACTAGTCACAGTGTGATATAATACCAGCCGGACTAGTCACAGTGACAGTGTGATATAATACCAGCTGGACTAGTCACAGTGTGATATAATACCAGCTGGACTAGTCACAGTGTGATATAATACCAGCTGGACTAGTGACAGTGACACAGTGTGATATAATACCAGCTGGACTAGTCACAGTGACACAGTGTGATATAATACCAGCCGGACTAGTGACAGTGTGATATAATACCAGCTGGACTAGTGACAGTGACACAGTGTGGTATAATACCAGCCGGACTAGTCACAGTGACAGTGTGATATAATACCAGCTGGACTAGTCACAGTGACAGTGTGATATAATACCAGCTGGACTAGTCACAGTGACAGTGTGATATAATACCAGCTGGACTAGTCACAGTGTGATATAATACCAGCTGGACTAGTGACAGTGTGATATAATACCAGCTGGACTAGTCACAGTGACAGTGTGATATAATACCAGCCGGACTAGTCACAGTGACAGTGTGGTATAATACCAGCCGGACTAGTCACAGTGACAGTGTGATATAATACCAGCCGGACTAGTCACAGTAACAGTGTGATATAATACCAGCCGGACTAGTCACAGTGTGATATAATACCAGCTGGACTAGTCACAGTGTGGTATAATACCAGCCGGACTAGTCACAGTAACACAGTGTGATATAATACCAGCTGGACTAGTCACAGTGTGGTATAATACCAGCCGGACTAGTCACAGTGACAGTGTGATATAATACCAGCTGGACTAGTCACAGTGACAGTGTGATATAATACCAGCCGGACTAGTCACAGTGTGATATAATACCAGCTGGACTAGTCACAGTGACAGTGTGGTATAATACCAGCCAGACTAGTCACAGTGACAGTGTGATATAATACCAGCTGGACTAGTCACAGTGACAGTGTGATATAATACCAGCTGGACTAGTCACAGTGTGGTATAATACCAGCCGGACTAGTCACAGTAACACAGTGTGATATAATACCAGCTGGACTAGTCACAGTGTGGTATAATACCAGCCGGACTAGTCACAGTGACAGTGTGATATAATACCAGCTGGACTAGTCACAGTGACAGTGTGATATAATACCAGCTGGACTAGTCACAGTGACAGTGTGATATAATACCAGCTGGACTAGTGACAGTGGAATATAATACCAGCCGGACTAGTCACAGTGACAGTGTGATATAATACCAGCTGGACTAGTGACAGTGTGATATAATACCAGCCGGACTAGTCACAGTGACAGTGTGATATAATACCAGCTGGACTAGTCACAGTGACAGTGTGATATAATACCAGCCGGACTAGTCACAGTGACAGTGTGATATAATACCAGCTGGACTAGTCACAGTAACAGTGTGATATAATACCAGCCGGACTAGTCACAGTGTGGTATAATACCAGCCGGACTAGTCACAGTGACAGTGTGATATAATACCAGCTGGACTAGTCACAGTGTGATATAATACCAGCTGGACTAGTCACAGTAACACAGTGTGATATAATACCAGCTGGACTAGTCACAGTGTGGTATAATACCAGCCGGACTAGTCACAGTGACAGTGTGATATAATACCAGCTGGACTAGTCACAGTGACAGTGTGATATAATACCAGCCGGACTAGTCACAGTGTGATATAATACCAGCTGGACTAGTCACAGTGACAGTGTGGTATAATACCAGCCGGACTAGTCACAGTGACAGTGTGATATAATACCAGCTGGACTAGTCACAGTGTGGTATAATACCAGCCGGACTAGTCACAGTAACACAGTGTGATATAATACCAGCTGGACTAGTCACAGTGTGGTATAATACCAGCCGGACTAGTCACAGTGACAGTGTGATATAATACCAGCCGGACTAGTCACAGTGTGATATAATACCAGCCGGACTAGTCACAGTGACAGTGTGATATAATACCAGCTGGACTAGTCACAGTAACACAGTGTGATATAATACCAGCTGGACTAGTCACAGTGACAGTGTGATATAATACCAGCCGGACTAGTCACAGTGTGATATAATACCAGCTGGACTAGTCACAGTAACACAGTGTGATATAATACCAGCCAGACTAGTCACAGTGACAGTGTGATATAATACCAGCTGGACTAGTCACAGTGACAGTGTGATATAATACCAGCTGGACTAGTCACAGTGACACAGTGTGATATAATACCAGCCGGACTAGTCACAGTGACAGTGTGATATAATACCAGCCGGACTAGTCACAGTGTGATATAATACCAGCCGGACTAGTCACAGTGTGATATAATACCAGCTGGACTAGTCACAGGGACAGTGTGATATAATACCAGACAGACTAGTCACAGTGTGATATAATACCAGCTGGACTAGTCACAGTCACAGTGTGATATAATACCAGCTGGACTAGTCACAGTCACACAGTGTGATATAATACCAGCTGGACTAGTCACAGTGTGATATAATACCAGCTGGACTAGTCACAGTGACAGTGTGATATAATACCAGCCGGACTAGTCACAGTGTGATATAATACCAGCCGGACTAGTCACAGTGTGATATAATACCAGCTGGACTAGTCACAGTGACAGTGTGATATAATACCAGACAGACTAGTCACAGTGTGATATAATACCAGCTGGACTAGTCACAGTGACAGTGTGATATAATACCAGCCGGACTAGTCACAGTCACACAGTGTGATATAATACCAGCTGGACTAGTCACAGTGACAGTGTGATATAATATCAGCCGGACTAGTCACAGTCACACAGTGTGATATAATACCAGCCGGACTAGTCACAGTGACAGTGTGATATAATACCAGCTGGACTAGTCACAGTGACAGTGTGATATAATACCAGCTGGACTAGTGACAGTGTGGTATAATACCAGCCGGACTAGTCACAGTGACAGTGTGATATAATACCAGCTGGACTAGTCACAGTGACAGTGTGGTATAATACCAGCTGGACTAGTGACAGTGTGATATAACACCAGCTGGACTAGTGACAGTGTGGTATAATACCAGCTGGACTAGTCACAGTGTGGTATAATACCAGCTGGACTAGTCACAGTGACAGTGTGATATAATACCAGCTGGACTAGTCACAGTGACAGTGTGATATAATACCAGCTGGACTAGTCACAGTGACAGTGTGGTATAATACCAGACAGACTAGTCACAGTGTGGTATAATACCAGCTGGACTAGTCACAGTGACAGTGTGATATAATACCAGCCGGACTAGTCACAGTCACACAGTGTGATATAATACCAGCTGGACTAGTCACAGTCACACAGTGTGATATAATACCAGCCGGACTAGTCACAGTGACAGTGTGATATAATACCAGCTGGACTAGTCACAGTGACAGTGTGATATAATACCAGCTGGACTAGTCACAGTGACAGTGTGATATAATACCAGCTGGACTAGTCACAGTGTGATATAATACCAGCCGGACTAGTCACAGTGACAGTGTGATATAATACCAGCCGGACTAGTCACAGTGACAGTGTGATATAATACCAGCCGGACTAGTCACAGTAACACAGTGTGATATAATACCAGCTGGACTAGTCACAGTGACAGTGTGATATAATACCAGCTGGACTAGTGACAGTGTGATATAATACCAGCTGGACTAGTCACAGTAACACAGTGTGATATAATACCAGCCGGACTAGTCACAGTGTGATATAATACCAGCTGGACTAGTCACAGTAACACAGTGCGATATAATACCAGCTGGACTAGTCACAGTGTGATATAATACCAGCTGGACTAGTCACAGTGACACAGTGTGATATAATACCAGCTGGACTAGTCACAGTGTGATATAATACCAGCTGGACTAGTCACAGTAACACAGTGTGATATAATAACAGTTGGACTAGTCACAGTGACACAGTGTGATATAATACCAGCTGGACTAGTCACAGTGACACAGTGTGATATAATACCAGCTGGACTAGTGACGGTGTGATATAATACCAGCTGGACTAGTCACAGTGACAGTGTGATATAATACCAGCCGGACTAGTCACAGTAACACAGTGTGATATAATACCAGCCGGACTAGTCACAGTGACAGTGTGATATAATACCAGCTGGACTAGTCACAGTGTGATATAATACCAGCCGGACTAGTCACAGTGACAGTGTGATATAATACCAGCTGGACTAGTCACAGTGTGATATAATACCAGCTGGACTAGTCACAGTGTGATATAATACCAGCTGGACTAGTGACAGTGACACAGTGTGATATAATACCAGCTGGACTAGTCACAGTGACACAGTGTGATATAATACCAGCCGGACTAGTGACAGTGTAATATAATACCAGCTGGACTAGTGACAGTGACACAGTGTGGTATAATACCAGCCGGACTAGTCACAGTGACAGTGTGATATAATACCAGCTGGACTAGTCACAGTGACAGTGTGATATAATACCAGCTGGACTAGTCACAGTGACAGTGTGATATAATACCAGCTGGACTAGTCACAGTGTGATATAATACCAGCTGGACTAGTGACAGTGTGATATAATACCAGCTGGACTAGTCACAGTGACAGTGTGATATAATACCAGCCGGACTAGTCACAGTGACAGTGTGGTATAATACCAGCCGGACTAGTCACAGTGACAGTGTGATATAATACCAGCCGGACTAGTCACAGTAACAGTGTGATATAATACCAGCCGGACTAGTCACAGTGTGATATAATACCAGCTGGACTAGTCACAGTGTGGTATAATACCAGCCGGACTAGTCACAGTAACACAGTGTGATATAATACCAGCTGGACTAGTCACAGTGTGGTATAATACCAGCCGGACTAGTCACAGTGACAGTGTGATATAATACCAGCTGGACTAGTCACAGTGACAGTGTGATATAATACCAGCCGGACTAGTCACAGTGTGATATAATACCAGCTGGACTAGTCACAGTGACAGTGTGGTATAATACCAGCCGGACTAGTCACAGTGACAGTGTGATATAATACCAGCTGGACTAGTCACAGTGACAGTGTGATATAATACCAGCTGGACTAGTCACAGTGTGGTATAATACCAGCCGGACTAGTCACAGTAACACAGTGTGATATAATACCAGCTGGACTAGTCACAGTGTGGTATAATACCAGCCGGACTAGTCACAGTGACAGTGTGATATAATACCAGCTGGACTAGTCACAGTGACAGTGTGATATAATACCAGCTGGACTAGTCACAGTGACAGTGTGATATAATACCAGCTGGACTAGTGACAGTGGAATATAATACCAGCCGGACTAGTCACAGTGACAGTGTGATATAATACCAGCTGGACTAGTGACAGTGTGATATAATACCAGCCGGACTAGTCACAGTGACAGTGTGATATAATACCAGCTGGACTAGTCACAGTGACAGTGTGATATAATACCAGCCGGACTAGTCACAGTGACAGTGTGATATAATACCAGCTGGACTAGTCACAGTAACAGTGTGATATAATACCAGCCGGACTAGTCACAGTGTGGTATAATACCAGCCGGACTAGTCACAGTGACAGTGTGATATAATACCAGCTGGACTAGTCACAGTGTGATATAATACCAGCTGGACTAGTCACAGTAACACAGTGTGATATAATACCAGCTGGACTAGTCACAGTGTGGTATAATACCAGCCGGACTAGTCACAGTGACAGTGTGATATAATACCAGCTGGACTAGTCACAGTGACAGTGTGATATAATACCAGCCGGACTAGTCACAGTGTGATATAATACCAGCTGGACTAGTCACAGTGACAGTGTGGTATAATACCAGCCGGACGAGTCACAGTGACAGTGTGATATAATACCAGCTGGACTAGTCACAGTGTGGTATAATACCAGCCGGACTAGTCACAGTAACACAGTGTGATATAATACCAGCTGGACTAGTCACAGTGTGGTATAATACCAGCCGGACTAGTCACAGTGACAGTGTGATATAATACCAGCCGGACTAGTCACAGTGTGATATAATACCAGCCGGACTAGTCACAGTGACAGTGTGATATAATACCAGCTGGACTAGTCACAGTAACACAGTGTGATATAATACCAGCTGGACTAGTCACAGTGACAGTGTGATATAATACCAGCCGGACTAGTCACAGTGTGATATAATACCAGCTGGACTAGTCACAGTAACACAGTGTGATATAATACCAGCCGGACTAGTCACAGTGACAGTGTGATATAATACCAGCTGGACTAGTCACAGTGACAGTGTGATATAATACCAGCTGGACTAGTCACAGTGACACAGTGTGATATAATACCAGCCGGACTAGTCACAGTGACAGTGTGATATAATACCAGCCGGACTAGTCACAGTGTGATATAATACCAGCCGGACTAGTCACAGTGTGATATAATACCAGCTGGACTAGTCACAGGGACAGTGTGATATAATACCAGACAGACTAGTCACAGTGTGATATAATACCAGCTGGACTAGTCACAGTCACAGTGTGATATAATACCAGCTGGACTAGTCACAGTCACACAGTGTGATATAATACCAGCTGGACTAGTCACAGTGTGATATAATACCAGCTGGACTAGTCACAGTGACAGTGTGATATAATACCAGCCGGACTAGTCACAGTGTGATATAATACCAGCCGGACTAGTCACAGTGTGATATAATACCAGCTGGACTAGTCACAGTGACAGTGTGATATAATACCAGACAGACTAGTCACAGTGTGATATAATACCAGCTGGACTAGTCACAGTGACAGTGTGATATAATACCAGCCGGACTAGTCACAGTCACACAGTGTGATATAATACCAGCTGGACTAGTCACAGTGACAGTGTGATATAATATCAGCCGGACTAGTCACAGTCACACAGTGTGATATAATACCAGCCGGACTAGTCACAGTGACAGTGTGATATAATACCAGCTGGACTAGTCACAGTGACAGTGTGATATAATACCAGCTGGACTAGTGACAGTGTGGTATAATACCAGCCGGACTAGTCACAGTGACAGTGTGATATAATACCAGCTGGACTAGTCACAGTGACAGTGTGGTATAATACCAGCTGGACTAGTGACAGTGTGATATAACACCAGCTGGACTAGTGACAGTGTGGTATAATACCAGCTGGACTAGTCACAGTGTGGTATAATACCAGCTGGACTAGTCACAGTGACAGTGTGATATAATACCAGCTGGACTAGTCACAGTGACAGTGTGATATAATACCAGCTGGACTAGTCACAGTGACAGTGTGGTATAATACCAGACAGACTAGTCACAGTGTGGTATAATACCAGCTGGACTAGTCACAGTGACAGTGTGATATAATACCAGCCGGACTAGTCACAGTGACAGTGTGATATAATACCAGCTGGACTAGTCACAGTGACAGTGTGATATAATACCAGCTGGACTAGTCACAGTGACAGTGTGATATAATACCAGCTGGACTAGTCACAGTGTGATATAATACCAGCCGGACTAGTCACAGTGACAGTGTGATATAATACCAGCCGGACTAGTCACAGTGACAGTGTGATATAATACCAGCCGGACTAGTCACAGTGACAGTGTGATATAATACCTGTCATCAACATCCATGGAGTGTTTGCTTGAAGCAGCAAGAACAGAACACAAAAACAAAATGTTAAACGAGTCCTGCCTCTTGTTAGTTCTACACAGCGCTGTCACACAGTTCTGTGAAACGGCTGAGGTAAAGAAAAAAGTGCTTTAGAAATAGATTTGATTGATAAGACTAATTGCATTAACAAGAACAGAAGACAAATTCATTAGTGGAGCCTGTAGTTATGTGTGTCTCACACACACACACACACACACACACACACACACACACACACACAGTGGGTGTTGTTAAACCCATAGCAATATCATGTATTATTCAATCATCTAATTTAATCTCCACTAAATGTAACCAGGTATACCTGTCATCTCGAGGCGGATAGCGCTCCCTCTCGTATCGTTCTCTTTCAAAGTCCATGGGAGCTTTTTCTCTGTACATGTCCCTCTCCCTGCTGTACTCCCTGCGCTCCATGTAGGGGTCCACCGGTCGTCTGTCGTAGTACAGGTCTCTGTGGTAGGGGTCTCTCAGGGGGCCCAGTAGTTCTATAGGGGGAAAGGAGGTTATCGTTATAGTCGATGCCATTTAAGCAGGCACTTTTACCCAAAGCGACATACAGAATTAGCTGCTACCTGCAAAACCAATGTTAGTAACTTTTTTTAAAAATCACCATGCAAAAATAAAACAGTCACCTTTTTCATAACTCCTCTCCCTGTCGGGCAAGGGATCGGGTCTCAACACAATCCTCTCACCGTAGGAGATCCGCTCCACCGTGGCAGCACCCAGGTCTGGATAGCAACATGGAAATGTGGGGGTCAATGTCTTGGGGAGGGAAAACAAACAAACAAACAAACAAACAAACGCACACGCGCACACGCACGGAGCGGCAGGTAGCCTAGTGGTTAGAGCGTTGGACTAGTAACCGAAAGGTTGCAAGATCAAATCCCCGAGCTGACAAGGTACAAATCTGTCGTTCTGCCCCTGAACAAGGCCACTGTTCCCTAGGCCGTCATTGAAAATAAGAATTAGTTCTTAATTTACATGCCTAGTTAAATAAAGGTGTGTGTAGTTGTTGTGAAATTGTTAGATTACTTGTTAGATATTACTGCACGGTCGGAACTAGAAGCACAATCATTTCGGTACACTCGCATTAACATCTGCTCACCATGTGACCAGGACATATAACATTAACATCTGCTCACCATGTGACCAGGACATATAACATTAACATCTGCTCACCATGTGACCAGGACATATAACATTAACATCTGTTCACCATGTGACCAGGACATATAACATTAACATCTGTTCACCATGTGTATGTGACCATAACATTAACATCTGTTCACCATGTGACCAGGACATATAACATTAACATCTGTTCACCATGTGACCAGGACATATAACATTAACATCTGTTCACCATGTGACCAGGACATATAACATTAACATCTGTTCACCATGTGACCAGGACATATAACATTAACATCTGTTCACCATGTGACCAGGACATATAACATTAACATCTGCTCACCATGTGACCAGGACATATAACATTAACATCTGTTCACCATGTGACCAGGACATATAACATTAACATCTGTTCACCATGTGACCATGACATATAACATTAACATCTGTTCACCATGTGACCAGGACATATAACATTAACATCTGTTCACCATGTGACCAGGACATATAACATTAACATCTGCTCACCATGTGACCAGGACATATAACATTAACATCTGTTCACCATGTGTATGTGACCATGACATATAACATTAGCATCTGTTCACCATGTGACCATGACATATAACATTAACATCTGTTCACCATGTGACCAGGACATATAACATTAACATCTGTTCACCATGTGACCAGGACATATAACATTAACATCTGTTCACCATGTGACCAGGACATATAACATTAACATCTGTTCACCATGTGACCAGGACATATAACATTAACATCTGTTCACCATGTGACCAGGACATGTGACCATGACATATAACATTAACATCTGTTCACCATGTGACCAGGACATATAACATTAACATCTGTTCACCATGTGACCAGGACATATAACATTAACATCTGCTCACCATGTGACCAGGACATATAACATTAACATCTGTTCACCATGTGTATGTGACCATGACATATAACATTAGCATCTGTTCACCATGTGACCATGACATATAACATTAACATCTGTTCACCATGTGACCAGGACATATAACATTAACATCTGTTCACCATGTGACCAGGACATATAACATTAACATCTGTTCACCATGTGACCAGGACATATAACATTAACATCTGTTCACCATGTGACCAGGACATATAACATTAACATCTGTTCACCATGTGACCAGGACATATAACATTAACATCTGTTCACCATGTGACCAGGACATATAACATTAACATCTGTTCACCATGTGACCAGGACATATAACATTAACATCTGTTCACCATGTGACCAGGACATATAACATTAACATCTGTTCACCATGTGACCAGGACATATAACATTAACATCTGTTCACCATGTGACCAGGACATATAACATTAACATCTGTTCACCATGTGACCATGACATATAACATTAACATCTGCTCACCATGTGACCAGGACATATAACATTAACATCTGTTCACCATGTGACCAGGACATATAACATTAACATCTGTTCACCATGTGACCAGGACATATAACATTAACATCTGTTCACCATGTGACCAGGACATATAACATTAACATCTGTTCACCATGTGACCAGGACATATAACATTAGCATCTGTTCACCATGTGACCATGACATATAACATTAACATCTGTTCACCATGTGACCAGGACATATAACATTAACATCTGTTCACCATGTGACCATGACATATAACATTAACATCTGTTCACCATGTGACCAGGACATATAACATTAACATCTGTTCACCATGTGACCAGGACATATAACATTAACATCTGCTCACCATGTGACCAGGACATATAACATTAACATCTGTTCACCATGTGACCAGGACATATAACATTAACATCTGTTCACCATGTGTATGTGACAAATACAATTTGATTTGTATAACAGAAAAATAAACAAGGAGGCAACGGCGTGTTTCTGAAGCAGAATAACCACTTTCAGGTCTGTAGGTTTTAAAGATAGAGATGACACAGTTTGGCCAATGAGCATCCTTTAGTTACTATTTATATATTTTTACAGAAGCTATTCCATTTTAACTTCAGTCAATTAAAAGAAGTACCAATTTCCTAAAACAAATTCCAATACGCATTCCAATTCTCTTTAATGCTTTTCAATAAGGGCCATTTGGAATTGGAATAGGAATTTGGAATACTTTCTGAATTGAATGGAATTGGAACAGGAATGTAGAATACTTTCTGAATTGAATTGGAACAGGAATTTAGAATACTTTCTGAATTGAATGGAATTGGAACAGGAATTTAGAATACTTTCTGAATTGAATGGAATTGGAACAGGAATTTAGAATACTTTCTGAATTGAATGGAATTGGAACAGGAATTTAGAATACTTTCTGAATTGAATGGAATTGGAACAGGAATTTAGAATACTTTCTGAATTGAATGGAATTGGAACAGGAATTTAGAATACTTTCTGAATTGAATGGAATTGGAACAGGAACTGACCCCAACACTGCTTCCTATTTCCATGTTTCTTTCCCTACCATGTCCATGTCCATAGTCGACAGTCTTCGGGATGACTGGTGCGTTGGGGACTGGACGAACGGAGGACATGTACCCAGTGTCTTGAGGGTTGGTGTCTCCCCACGTCACTGTTTTTGCAGCAGTTGAGTTAGAAATGAGATTGGTCGCCTGGGGTGGAGAAATAGTGTTGTGGGTTAACACGTTTTTAAAAAATGGGTAAATATCTATAATTTGTAACTAAAAACAAACAAAAAAAAGAGTTAGAAATATGTATGTGACCTGGAAATGACAACGGACAATAATTAAAGTGGTCTTCTTCAAATATATTGTTGGACTATAACCAGGTTTATACCCATATTATGACCAGGTTGTAACCAACATTATAACCAGGTCTATAACCAACTATTATAACCAACTATTATAACCACAACATTATAACCAACATTATAACCAGGTCTATAACCAACATTATAACCAACTATTATAACCAACATTATAACCAGGTCTATAACCAACATTATAACCAACATTATAACCAACATTATAACCAGGTCTATAACCAACATTATAACCAGGTCTATAACCAACATTATAACCAACTATTATAACCACAACATTATAACCAACATTATAACCAGGTCTATAACCAACATTATAACCAACTATTATAACCACAACATTATAACCAACATTATAACCAGGTCTATAACCAACTATTATAACCAACACTATAACCAACATTATAACCAGGTCTATAACCAACTATTATAACCAACATTATAACCAGGTCTATAACCAACATTATAACCAACATTATAACCAGGTCTATAACCAACATTATAACCAACTATTATAACCAACATTATAACCAACATTATAACCAACATTATAACCAACATTATAACCAACATTACAACCAACATTATAACCAACAATTATAACCAACTATTATAACCAACTATTATAACCAACTATTATAACCAACATTATAACCAGGTCTACAACCAACATTATAACCAACATTACAACCAGGTCTATAACCAACATTATAACCAGGTTTATAACCAACATTATAACCAACTATTATAACCAACATTATAACCAACATTATAACCAACTATTATAACCAACTATTATAACCAACTATTATAACCAACATTATAACCAGGTCTATAACCAACATTATAACCAGGTCTATAACCAACATTATAACCAACTATTATAACCAACTATTATAACCAACATTATAACCAACTATTATAACCAGGTTTATAACCAGGTTTATAACCAACATTATAACCAGGTTTATAACCAACATTATAACCAGGTTTATAACCAACATTATAACCAACATTATAACCAACATTATAACCAGGTTTATAACCAACATTATAACCAACATTATAACCAGGTCTATAACCAACTATTATAACCAACTATTATAACCATCTATTATAACCAGGTTTATAACCAACTATTATAACCAACATTATAACCAACATTATAACCAACTATTATGACCAACATTATAACCAGTTTACAACCAGCCTCTTTATGCAAGTACATTCAGTGTAATGAACATTTTTAAAAATGCCACGAGAGGCCTGATGACAACCGCAAATCTGGCAGTAAACCTAACTGTCGATAAAACAAAAACGCGCTAGACAAGGTGGCGATCTTGACGATCCTTTCCAATAGGAAATATTGAGGGTCTTATTCTGGTGACATGATGATCGATGCTTGGGTGCCCATTTGACAAATAAAAATGACATGACTCTTATCCATAATAATCTCATCATGTAGATAGTCTACCTGCGCTGAGAGATGTTGGCTAAAGCACATGGAAATAAACACAGGGCACATTTGCTTTATAAAACACAAACATTTTTTGTTTTTGTACCAAAACCATCAGCAGAGTTGAAAATGAAATGGGAAAAAGTAATTTGTATGTGCATCATTTCATCGCGCAAAAAAAATCTCTGTTGGGAATTATTATTATTATTTTTTTTTAGAATATTTGCAAGCAACTCTGTCGCCAATTGGATGGAAACCTAGCTAGTGACATGACTCAACTGTGAGATTTAACAGTTTTATATGGGCTTCCAAGAACTTTGAATAAATTCCCTGGTTTTCCCAAATTCCGGATTCCCGGAATCAGGAGGGAACAAGCAGCAAACCTGGAACCCTCTAAACCAGGATTCCCGGAATCAGGAGGGAACAAGCAGCAAACCTGGAACCCTCTAAACCAGGATTCCCGGAATCAGGAGGGAACAAGCAGCAAACCTGGAACCCTCTAAACCAGGATTCCCGGAATCAGGAGGGAACAAGCAGCAAACCTGGAACCCTCTAAACCAGGATTTCTGGAAAACCAGGGAATTTATTCAAAGTTCCCGGGATTTTGCAACCCTATATACAAATACACACACATATACATATATACATATATATATATATACACATACACACACGTATATATATATATATATAATTACTTGAATAAACAGCTTGAAAGAAAAAATACACAAAACTGTACTATCTCAAACAAATGCCTATAGATTTACCTGCAGCTAAATTCTATATGTAAATGTCAAACAGTTCAATTCTATATTTTATGTAAAATATATACATTTGATTTAGTCATATTTTAGTCATATTTAGTCATATTTTATATCAACAGGGTGTGGTGGTTTACCTGCAGGGCACTCCGGACCTCAGGGGGGATCTCTAGCCCCAGTAGCCCAGCAGGGAGCTCCGTCTTAGGGTCAGACGTGATGGATAGGGCCTCTCCCTCGGTCAAATTCTCCTGCATTTCTCTGTTCAGTACCAGAGAAACAGACCTACATTGTATTTAAAGTGCTGTGTGATTCATTTGCTAATATGAATGTACAGAGTAGCCTGGAATCCCGAACCTATTTTGTGCTAACATTCCTCTCCGTGTACTCCAAAAATGGTATCACAAAAGGGTGGCAATGAGTAGAATGATAGAACAATCAGACAGGTACTCAGGCTACATACAGAGGTCTCTCTCAAAAAAATATACAGTGCCAGTCAAATTTGGACACACCTACTCATTCAAGTGAATAATAGTGAAGACATCAAAACTATGTGCACAGTTGTCATCAAGGCAAAGGGTGGCTACTTCTGAGAACCTCAAATATAAAATATATTTTGGATTTGTTAACACTTTTTTGGTTACTATATGATTCCATATGTGTTATTTCATGGTTTTGATGTCTTCACTATTTTTCTACAATGTAGAAAATAGTAAAAATAAAGAAAAACAAAAAATATTCAGACCTCTAGACTAAAATGGTTTCGATTGTTTTCCCCCCTCAATCTACACACAATACCTCATAATGACGTCACAATACCCCATAATGACGTCACAATACCCCATAATGACATCACAATACCTCATAATGACATCACAATACCCCATAATGACATCACAATACCCCATAATGAGGTCACAATACCCCATAATGACGTCACAATACCCCATAATGACATCACAATACCCCATAATGACATCACAATACCCCATAATGACGTCACAATACCCCATAATGACGTCACAATACCCCATAATGACGAAGCAAAAACAGGGTTTTAAGAAATTATTGCGATTTTTTTGTTGTTGAAATACCCAGCGGTAGAAAAAGTACCCAAATGTCATACTTGAGTAAAAGTAAAGATTCCTTAATAGGAAATGACTCAAGTAAAAGTGAGTCACCCAGTAAAATACTACTTGAGTAAAAGTCTAAAAGTATATGTTTTTAAATATACTTAAGTGTCAAAAGAAAATGTAATTGATAAAATGTACTTAAGTATCAAAAGTACAAGTATAAATCATTTCAAATTCCTTATATTAAAGCAAATCAGACCACTACATTTTCTAGTTTTTTTAAAATGTATTTACGGATAGCCAGGGGCATGCTCCAACTGTCAAAGATAATTTACAAACAAAGCATGAGTGTTTTAGTGAGTCTGACAGATCAGAGGCAGTAGGGATGACCAGGGTTCTCTTGATAAGTGGGTGAATTAGACATTTTTCCTGTCCTGCTAAGCCTTCAAAATGTGACGAGTTGGGTGACAGGGAAAATGTATGGAGTAATAAGTACATTATTTTCTTTAGGAATGTAGTGAAGTAAAAGTTTTCCAAAATATTAATAGTAAAGTACAGATACCCAAGAAAACTACTTAAGATGAACTTTCAAGTACTTTTACTTAAGTACTTCACACCAAATGGAAAACCTCCTTCCTTAAGTATTCAGACCCATTGCTATGAGACTTGACATTGAGCTGGTGCATTACCGTTTCCACTTATCATCCCTGAGATGTTTCTACAACTTGATTGGTGTCGAAGGAATTGTCCGTAGAACTCCGAGACAGAATTGTGTCGAGGCACAGATCTGGGGAAGGGTACCAAAACATTTCTGCAGCATTGAAGGTCCCCAAGAACACAGTGGCCTCCATCATTCTTAAATGGAAGAAGTTTGGAACCACCAAGACTCTTCCTAAAGCTGGCCGCCCGACCAAACTGAGCAGAAGAGAAGGGCCTTGGTCAGGGAGGTGACCAGGAAAACCTTCCAGAAGGGACAACCATCTCTGCAGCACTCCACCAATCAGGCATTTGTGGCCAGACAGAAGCCACTCCTCAGTAAAAGGCACATGACAGCCCGCTTGGAGTTTGCCAAAAGGCACCTAAAGGACTGACAGACCATGAGAAACAAGACTCTCTGGTCAGATGAAACCAAGATTGAACTCTTTGGCCTGAATGCCAAGCGTCACGCCTGGAGGAAACCTGGCACCATCCCTACGGTGAAGCATACTGGTGGCAGTATTATGCTGTGGGGATGTTTTTCAGCGGCAGGGACTGGGAGACTAGTCAGGATCGAGGGTAAGATGAACAGAGCAAAGTAAAGACATCCTTGATGAAAACCTGCTCCAGAGTGCTCAGGACCTCAGACTGGTGTGAAGGTTCGGCTTCCAAAAGGACAACGACCCTAAGCACACAGCCAAGACAACGCAGGAGTGGCTTCAGGACACGTCTCTGACTGGCCCAGCCAGAGTCTGGACTTGAACCTGATCGAAAATCTCTGGAGAGACCTGAAAATATCTGTGCAGCGACACTCCCCATCCAACCTGACAGGGCTTGAGAGGATCTGCAGGGAAGAATGGGAGAAACTCCCCAAATACAGGTGTGCCAAGCTTGTAATTGCTGCCAAAGGTGCATCAACAAAGTACAGAGTAAAGGGTCTGAATACTTATGTAAATGTGATATTTCAGGTGAATTTTTTTATACATTTGCAAAAATATCTTAAATTGTTTTTGCTTTGTCATTATGGGGTATTGTGATGTCATTATGGGGTATTGTGATGTCATTCTGGGGTATTGTGATGTCATTCTGGGGTATTGTGTGTAGATTGATGAGATGTAAAAAAAAAAAAAATTCATCCATTTTACATTTTAGAATAAGGCTGTGACGTAACAAAATGTGGGAAAAGTCAAGGGGTCTGAATACTTTCCAAATGTAATGTATAGTTTGATATATATTGTGGTCATTAAAAAATGACAAGGTTTCACCAAGACAGTTTCTATCTTAGGGGCAACCCCATCCATTCATACACATCTCTTAGGGTTGGGGTCAATTCCATTTCAATTCCAAGCAATTACAAAAGTAAACCAAATTGCAATTCCACATTTTCCTAGTTTAAAAGCATTGAAGAGAATTGGAATGGTACTTCCCGAATTGAACCCAATCCTGATGTCTCTAATTTACCTGATAAGCTTCAGCTCATGGGCAGCTTTCAGGATGATCTCATGTTGTCGTTGTGACAGAGCCAGTATGCCCGGTCCAGTTCCCTGTGAGGCTGGTTCCTGAGAGCTGTCTGGTCCAGTAGTGGGAGGAGCAAGGGCCTGGGAAGAGGTGGGTGGAGGGATACCTAGATCGGATCTAGGTGGCTCGGCTCGTCCGTCGTAGTGGGGCCTATGCTCCTCAAAATCTGAGGGGTAGTTTCTCTCCGGAAGGGGTGGTCTTGATCTCTCCCACTCTGGAGGAGGCAAGTAGGGGGGTTCATTGTGCCTGTAAGGAGGGTCGTCCGGGTAGCCGCGACTTTGTAGCTTGCCTCCTCTTCCGTGCTCTTCTCCCTCGAAGGCGTATGGAGGACGGTCTCTGTCTCCCTCGTAGGCATATGGAGGACGGTCTCTGTCTCCCTCGTAGGCATATGGAGGACGGTCTTGGTCCCTCTCATCAGTCCACTCGTCCTCTCTGAAGCGGTCTGGGGGAGGGTAGTCTCTCTCTGGTAGTGGTCCTCCTCTCTCCCTGTCCCACTCCCCACCACGAGGAGGCTCATGGGGATAATACTCCTCCTCGCGGTCGTAGTCATGTGGCGGGCGCTTCGGCCAGTCACGCGGTGGCAGCGGCCTTCCATACCTGTCATCATCAGGACCACCAAACTCCTCCCCGTACCCGTCGTGGGGGTACCCCTCCATCTCCTCGTGTGGCTGCTGCATCATACCCCGGGCCCTGCCCATCGGGGCTCCCCGAGGGCCCATCGGACGCCTCCTCATCCCCCCTCGCTCCATCATCATCTCAAGGGGAGGCGGACCTCTTGGCCCGACTCTGCCGTGGTTGGGGGGTCGTCCTGGGCCCGGGGGCCAGCCAAGGTCCCTATCCGTGTCGTGATATGGAGGATGATCACCAGGCCCCATCAGATCTCTGTCCATCATCTCTCTAGGTGGAGGAGGTCGCCCCCTCATGTCTCGCTCCATCATATCGTGGTGCATGGGCGGCCCTCTGGGGTTGTAGTCTCGATGCAGCGGGGGTCCCAGAGGGTCCATGTCATCGTGAGGCCCCATGGGGGATCCTATAGGGTCATGGGGGTCCATGGCTCCGCGAGGAGGAGGAAGGGGGCGTCTGGGACCCCCCTGGTGCATGAAGCCGGGTCGGCCGCGTGAAGGACGACTACGCCCAGGATGGAAGGGGGCTCGGGGGCCTCCTCTCATGCCATGAGGAGGGGGCCTCCGGTCCATCCAGTAGGGATCTCCTTCCTCTCCCCAGTACTCTGGAAGTGGGGGATCTGTTTCCTCCCAGTGGTGCCCGTCTAGAGGCTCTCCTCTCCCCATAGGGGGACCTCCTCTCCCTGGGTCTTCGTAGTAGTCCTCTGGAGAGTAGTAGTGCTCTTCAGGGACCCACATCTCCTCTTCAGGCAGAGGAGGACCTCCAGGTTTCTCCAGTGAAGGGTCCTGCTGCCAGTCCTCCTCTGGTCCTCCATGTTGTGATCTCATCTCGTCATGAGGAGGTCTGTAGTCGTAAGGAACCCCCTCCATGTCGTCCTCCGTCCTCCCACCTCCCAGGGGGACAGTGTTGGGACTGAAGTCTGGGATACCGGGCTGTTGTCCTCCACGTCCCCTCAGACCACCCCTTCCTCCTCGCCCCCTCATCCCTCCATCCAACTCCCCTCGTCCTCTACCTCCCCTCATCCCTCCATCAAACTCCCCTCGTCCTCTACCTCCCCTCATCCCTCCATCAAACTCCCCTCGTCCTCTACCCCCCCTCATCCCTCCATCCGCCTCCCCTCGTCCTCTACCTCCCCTCATCCCTCCATCCGCCTCCCCTCGTCCTCTACCTCCCCTCATCCCTCCATCAAACTCCCCTCGTCCTCTACCTCCCCTCATCCCCCCATCAAACTCCCCTCGTCCTCTACCTCCCCTCATCCCTCCATCCGGCTCCCCTCGACCTCTGACAGGCCCTAGCGGCTGGCCACGTCCCATGGGCCCCGGAGGACCAGGAGATTGGTTGGTCATTGGGTCTGTCTTCGAAGGCTCCGGTCCCTGAGGCCTGTTGTTGTTATTGACATTATTCTTCAATGGCCCATCCGGTCCACCTGGTTTGAAAGCGGTCTTAGCGGGGGAAGCGGTTTTCGGGGACACAGAGGCGTCGGTGGACACTTGGGGCTTGGTACCGGCAGGACCAGTAGGGCTCACCTTCTCCATGTTGACGGTGGATCCCTTACTAGCAGCAGCAGCGTCAGCTTCTGCCTTCGTCTGAGGGATGGGGTCATTTTGGACGAAGAAGCCATCCAGTGAGTCCACCATGTCCTCTGACATATCCTCCGGTTCTGCTCCTGGTTTCGCTGGCCCGGTAGGTTTATTACCAGGAGGCTTGGAGCCCGCTGGCGTCTCAGTCTTACCCTGTGGTGGTTGTGTGTCTTTACTAGTGTCTGGTTTAGGCTGTGGGCCTATATGGGGAACTAGGGGACCAGGTGGTCTTTCAAAGCAGCCAGGGGGGTTTTGTCTCGGGGGGGGCTGCCCAAAGCGAGGCCCTGGTCCTCTGGGGCCAGGCTGGTTGAACCTCTGGCGCTGCTCGTTGAACCTGGGGCCTGGTGGAGCATTAAACCTCTGCTGTTGACCGGATTGCTGCTGCTGGTCAAACAGCGGGCCATTCCCTCTCGGACCATCAAACCTTGAAAAGAAAATCACATGAATGTCTGTCAACAGTCTGTTTTTGGAAATTGCAATGTTTTTTTTGTGTGTTTTTTTATAACCATTGTCCAAATCCACAATTATTTTTATTTATTAATTTAACCTCCAGATTGTCATGTTCAGGTACAAACAACATCTCTATGGTCAAGAGGTTAGCCCCCAAGTGAAACACAATCACACCGTTTCAATATCATTATGCCATTATACACAAGTTACCTTGGTCCTCTGGGGCTTTGGAAGGGTGGAGGCTGTCCTGGTGGTGGAACTGGTGATCTGGCCACACCTCTTCCTCCTGGGCCCGCCCCTCTCCCTCCTGGGCCCGCCCCTCTCCCTCCTGGGCCCGCCCCTCTCCCTGGAGTTCCAGACAGGTTGTACTGCTCTGCCTGAGGCCCTTGGTGTGGTTTTCCTGTTGGGGTTCCCATGCGTTGGGCGTTTGAGGGGCCTTGCTGCCCTGGTCGAGGGCCCTGCAACATGGATCCAGAGGTGGACGAGGGCTGGCTACCTGGCTGGGACGGCACGGACGGGCTCACCATGTGACCTTGTTGAATCTGCGAGTCCGGTCCAGATTGTGGGTACTGACCATATTGGTTGTACCGTTCCCCGTACCCTCCACTACCATACCGGTCACTACTACCGTATTGATCAGCGCCGTACTGTCCACCGCCATCGCTGCCGACGCCACCTCCGTACTGTTGCTGCGTGGCTCGCAGGGTGGTGACCCTCTCCTGCAACGAATCAATCAAATATATTTTTATTTATTTTACCTTTATTTAACTAGGCAAGTCAGTTAAGAACAAATTCTTATTTTCAATGACGGCCTAGGAACAGTGGGTTAACTGCCTGTTCAGGGGCAGAACGACAGATTTGTACCTTGTCAGCTCAGGGATTCGAACTTGTAACCTTTCGGTTACTAGTCCAACGCTATAACCACTAGGCTACCCTGCCGCCGCCCCACTCTAACCACTAGGCTACCCTGCCGCCCCTCCACTCTAACCACTAGGCTACCCTGCCGCCTCTACACTTTAACCACTAGGCTACCCTGCCGCCGCCCCACTCTAACCACTAGGCTCCCCTGCCGCCCCTCCACTCTAACCACTAGGCTACCCTGCCGCCCCTCCACTCTAACCACTAGGCTACCCTGCCGCCCCTCCACTCTAACCACTAGGCTACCCTGCCGCCCCTCCACTCTAACCACTAGGCTACCCTGCCCTAGTGGAGTTTGTCTGGTTGTACTGTACCTGTAAGTGTGCTGCGGTGGAGTTTGTCAGGTTGTACCTGTAGGTGTGCTGCGGTGGAGTTTGTCAGGTTGTACCTGTAGGTGTGCTGAGGTGGAGTTTGTCAGGTTGTACCTGTAGGTGTGCTGAGGTGGAGTTTGTCAGGTTGTACCTGTAGGTGTGCTGCGGTGGAGTTTGTCAGGTTGTACCTGTAGGTGTGCTGCGGTGGAGTTTGTCAGGTTGTACCTGTAGGTGTGCTGAGGTGGAGTTTGTCAGGTTGTACTGTACCTGTAGGTGTGCTGCGGTGGAGTTTGTCAGGTTGTACCTGTAGGTGTGCTGAGGTGGAGTTTGTCAGGTTGTACTGTACCTGTAGGTGTGCTGAGGTGGAGTTTGTCAGGTTGTACCTGTAGGTGTGCTGAGGTGGAGTTTGTCAGGTTGTACCTGTAGGTGTGCTGAGGTGGAGTTTGTCTGGTTGTACTGTACCTGTAAGTGTGCTGCGGTGGAGTTTGTCTGGTTGTACCTGTAGGTGTGCTGCGGTGGAGTTTGTCTGGTTGTACCTGTAGGTGTGCTGAGGTGGAGTTTGTCAGGTTGTACCTGTAGGTGTGCTGAGGTGGAGTTTGTCAGGTTGTACTGTACCTGTAGGTGTGCTGAGGTGGAGTTTGTCTGGTTGTACCTGTAGGTGTGCTGAGGTGGAGTTTGTCAGGTTGTACCTGTAGGTGTGCTGAGGTGGAGTTTGTCAGGTTGTACCTGTAGGTGTGCTGAGGTGGAGTTTGTCTGGTTGTACCTGTAGGTGTGCTGAGGTGGAGTTCATCTGTTCCTGCCACTGTTTCCACTGTAACTCGTAGTCCTGTAGCTGGTCTTTATGTGGGTAGGACTGGAACTGCTCTTGCCACTGGCTGAAGGTGCGGCCCCAGTCTCCAAACACCGGGTCAAACTGCTGCTGCTGCTTCTCATAGTGACTCAGCTGCATGGCCATAGACATCGTCTACACGGGGAGGACATTGAGGAGAATAGAACAGGCTTCGTTTTTCAAAATGACACTACAAAATGCCCTGACAGCAAAGAGACAACACACACTTTGACAGGAGCAAAGAGACAACACACACTTTGACAGGAGCAAAGAGACAACACACACTTTGACAGGAGCAAAGAGACAACACACACTTCGACAGGAGCAAAGAGACAACACACACTTCGTCAGGAGCAAAGAGACAACACACACTTTGACAGGAGCAAAGAGACAACACACACTTCGACAGGAGCAAAGAGTATGCACGATACGATGATGCCCTCTATGCTCACTCCAAAATTGTATTTTATTTTATCAATGCAAGACGCTGTGCAAATAAAGTCGACTGCTCTTAGCATTACACTAGCATTACACTAGCTGAACAGACCACCACCTTGTATACAGCTGTTAGATTCTGGTGAAAGCAGTAGTCCTAGTTAGACCTAGTCCTAGTTAGACCTAGTCCTAGTTAGACCTAGTCCTAGTTAGACATAGTCCTAGTTAGACATAGTTAGACAGTTAGTTAGACATAGTCCTAGTTAGACATAGTCCTAGTTAGACATAGTTAGACATAGTCCTAGTTAGACATAGTTAGACATAGACATAGTTAGACATAGTCCTAGTTAGACATAGTCCTAGTTAGACATAGTTAGACAGTTAGTTAGACTAAGTCCTAGTTAGACATAGTCCTAGTTAGACATAGTTAGACATAGTCCTAGTTAGACATAGTTAGACATAGTCCTAGTTAGACCTAGTCCTAGTTAGACATAGTTAAACATAGTCCTAGTTAGACCTAGTTAGACATAGTCCTAGTTAGACCTAGTTAGACATAGTCCTAGTTAGACATAGTTAGACAGTTAGTTAGACATAGTCCTAGTTAGACATAGTTAGACATAGTCCTAGTTAGACATAGTTAGACATAGTCCTAGTTAGACATAGTTAGACATAGTCCTAGTTAGACATAGTTAGACATAGTCCTAGTTAGACATAGTTAGACATAGTCCTAGTTAGACATAGTTAGACATAGTCCTAGTTAGACATAGTTAGACATAGTCCTAGTTAGACATAGTTAGACCTAGTCCTAGTTAGACATAGTTAGACCTAGTCCTAGTTAGACATAGTCCTAGTTAGACATAGTTAGACATAGTTAGACATAGTTAGACATAGTCCTAGTTAGACATAGTTAGACATAGTCCTAGTTAGACATAGTCCTAGTTAGACATAGTTAGACATAGTCCTAGTTAGACATAGTTAGACATAGTTAGACCTAGTCCTAGTTAGACCTAGTCCTAGTTAGTCCTAGTTAGACCTAGTTAAACATAGTCCTAGTTAGACCTAGTTAGACATAGTCCTAGTTAGACCTAGTCCTAGTTAGACATAGTTAGACAGTTAGTTAGACATAGTCCTAGTTAGACATAGTTAGACATAGTCCTAGTTAGACATAGTTAGACATAGTCCTAGTTAGACCTAGTCCTAGTTAGACATAGTTAAACATAGTCCTAGTTAGACCTAGTTAGACATAGTCCTAGTTAGACATAGTTAGACATAGTTAGACCTAGTCCTAGTTAGACCTAGTCCTAGTTAGTCCTAGTCCTAGTTAGACCTAGTTAAACATAGTCCTAGTTAGACCTAGTTAGACATAGTCCTAGTTAGACCTAGTCCTAGTTAGACATAGTTAAACATAGTCCTAGTTAGACCTAGTTAGACATAGTCCTAGTTAGACCTAGTTAGACATAGTCCTAGTTAGACATAGTTAGACAGTTAGTTAGACATAGTTAGACATAGACCTAGTCCTAGTTAGACATAGTTAAACATAGACCTAGTTAGACATAGTCCTAGTTAGACATAGTTAGACATAGTCCTAGTTAGACATAGTTAGACATAGTCCTAGTTAGACATAGTTAGACATAGTCCTAGTTAGACATAGTTAGACATAGTCCTAGTTAGACATAGTTAGACATAGTCCTAGTTAGACATAGTTAGACATAGTCCTAGTTAGACATAGTTAGACCTAGTCCTAGTTAGACATAGTTAGACCTAGTCCTAGTTAGACATAGTCCTAGTTAGACATAGTTAGACATAGTTAGACATAGTTAGACATAGTTAGTCCTAGTTAGACATAGTTAGACATAGTCCTAGTTAGACATAGTTAGACATAGTCCTAGTTAGACATAGTTAGACATAGTCCTAGTTAGACATAGTTAGACATAGTTAGACCTAGTCCTAGTTAGACCTAGTCCTAGTTAGTCCTAGTCCTAGTTAGACCTAGTTAAACATAGTCCTAGTTAGACCTAGTTAGACATAGTCCTAGTTAGACCTAGTCCTAGTTAGACATAGTTAGACAGTTAGTTAGACATAGTCCTAGTTAGACATAGTTAGACATAGTCCTAGTTAGACATAGTTAGACATAGTCCTAGTTAGATATAGTTAGACATAGACATAGTCCTAGTTAGTCCTAGTTAGACATAGTCCTAGTTAGACAGTGTCCTAGTTAGACATAGTTAGACAGTGTCCTAGTTAGACATAGTTAGACAGTGTCCTAGTTAGACATAGTTAGACAGTGTCCTAGTTAGACATAGTTAGACAGTGTCCTAGTTAGACAGTGTCCTAGTTAGAAAGGATGGAAATAATATTGTGTCAGTAGATCCTTACTTACCTCGAGCTGTGCAGGTTGTTGGATACACTGCTGGTACTGGTTGAGGATGACCTGTAGCTGAGCATGGTGCCGCATCAGGGCTTGGTACTGGTAGCCAGCTCTCTGCTGCTGGGCCTGCTGCCACTGGGCCGCTGCACTCTGGAGCTGCTTCAGCCGGGCCGCCTCTGCTGGGTCCTGGGCTAGGGGTGCAGGCTGCAGGTGGAGAGGAGTGTACCTTGTAGTAAAGTTAACCCAAACTAACTAAGTAAGGAAGCCTTGGAGGAGTTAAGGGCTCCACAAAGTCTACGCAAACAGAGCAACGGATCATCATAACACGATCTGTTACAAATATTAGTACGTAGAACTACGCAGAGAGCGACGAAGATGAAGCTTTGACGGTACGTTTACGAAGAGTCCTTCAGCCTTGTCCACGCTACGTTTACGAAGAGTCCTTCAGCCTTGTCCATGCTACATTTAGTCCTTCAGCCTTGTCCACGCTACGTTTACGTAGAGTCCTTCAGCAATGTCCACGCTACATTTACGTAGAGTCCTTCAGCAATGTCCACGCTACATTTAGTCCTTCAGCCTTGTCCACGCTACGTAGAGTCCTTCAGCCTTGTCCACGCTACATTTAGTCCTTCAGCCTTGTCCACGCTACGTTTACGTAGAGTCCTTCAGCCTTGTCCACGCTACATTTAGTCCTTCAGCCTTGTCCACGCTACGTTTACGTAGAGTCCTTCAGCAATGTCCACGCTACATTTACGTAGAGTCCTTCAGCCTTGTCCACGCTACGTTTACGTAGAGTCCTTCAGCAATGTCCACGCTACATTTAGTCCTTCAGCCTTGTCCACGCTACGTTTACGTAGAGTCCTTCAGCCTTGTCCACGCTACATTTAGTCCTTCCGCCTTGTCCACGCTACATTTAGTCCTTCAGCCTTGTCCACGCTACGTTTACGTAGAGTCCTTCAGCCTTGTCCACGCTACGTTTAGTCCTTCAGCAATGTCCACGCTACGTTTAGTCCTTCAGCAATGTCCACGCAACGTTTACGAAGAGTCCTTCAGCCTTGTCCATGCTACGTTTACGTAGAGTCCTTCAGCCTTGTCCACGCTACGTTTACGAAGAGTCCTTCAGCCTTGTCCACGCTACGTTTACGAAGAGTCCTTCTGCCTTGTCCACGCTACGTTTACGTAGAGTCCTTCAGCCTTGTCCACGCTACGTTTAGTCCTTCAGCAATGTCCACGCTACGTTTAGTCCTTCAGCAATGTCCACGCTACGTTTACGAAGAGTCCTTCAGCCTTGTCCACTCTACGTTGACGAAGAGTCCTTCAGCCTTGTCCACGCTACGTTTACGTAGAGTCCTTCAGCCTTGTCCACGCTACATTTACGTAGAGTCCTTCAGCCTTTTCCACGCTACGTTTACGTAGAGTCCTTCAGCCTTGTCCACGCTACATTTACGAAGAGTCCTTCAGCCTTGTCCACGCTACGTTTACGTAGAGTCCTTCAGCCTTGTCCACGCTACGTTTACGTAGAGTCCTTCAGCCTTGTCCACGCTACATTTAGTCCTTCAGCCTTGTCCACGCTACGTTTAGTCCTTCAGCAATGTCCACGCTACATTTAGTCCTTCAGCCTTGTCCACGCTACGTTTACGTAGAGTCCTTCAGCAATGTCCACGCTACGTTTACGTAGAGTCCTTCAGCCTTGTCCACGCTACGTTTAGTCCTTCAGCCTTGTCCACGCTACGTTTACGTAGAGTCCTTCAGCAATGTCCACGCTACGTTTACGTAGAGTCCTTCAGCCTTGTCCACACTACGTTTAGTCCTTCAGCAATGTCCACGCTACGTTTAGTCCTTCAGCAATGTCCACGCTACGTTTACGAAGAGTCCTTCAGCCTTGTCCATGCTACGTTTACGTAGAGTCCTTCAGCCTTGTCCATGCTACATTTAGTCCTTCAGCCTTGTCCACGCTACGTTTACGTAGAGTCCTTCAGCAATGTCCACGCTACGTTTACGTAGAGTCCTTCAGCCTTGTCCACGCTACGTTTAGTCCTTCAGCAATGTCCACGCTACGTTTAGTCCTTCAGCAATGTCCACGCTACGTTTACGAAGAGTCCTTCAGCCTTGTCCATGCTACGTTTACGTAGAGTCCTTCAGCCTTGTCCACGCTACGTTTACGAAGAGTCCTTCAGCCTTGTCCACGCTACGTTGACGAAGAGTCCTTCAGCCTTGTCCACGCTACGTTTACGAAGAGTCCTTCAGCCTTGTCCACGCTACGTTAACGAAGAGTCCTTCAGCCTTGTCCACGCTACGTTTACGTAGAGTCCTTCAGCCTTGTCCACGCTACATTTACGTAGAGTCCTTCAGCCTTTTCCACGCTACGTTTACGAAGAGCCCTTCAGCCTTGTCCACGCTACATTTAGTCCCTCAGCCTTGTCCACGCTACGTAGAGTCCTTCAGCCTTGTCTACGCTACATTTAGTCCTTCAGCCTTGTCCACGCTACATTTAGTCCTTCAGCCTTGTCCACGCTACATTTAGTCTTTCAGCCTTGTCCATGCTACATTTAGTCCTTCAGCCTTGTCCACGCTACGTTTAAGTAGAGTCCTTCAGCCTTGTCCACGCTACATTTAGTCCTTCAGCCTTGTCCACGCTACATTTAGTCCTTCAGCCTTGTCCACGCTACATTTAGTCCTTCAGCCTTGTCCACGCTACATTTAGTCCTTCAGCCTTGTCCACGCTACGTTTACGTAGAGTCCTTCAGCCTTGTCCACGCTACATTTAGTCCTTCAGCCTTGTCCATGCTACGTTTACGTAGAGTCCTTCAGCCTTGTCCACGCTACGTTTACGTAGAGTCATTCAGCCTTGTCCACACTACCAGAACTTCACACAGGGGCGAGAGCCTCTGTCTTTGTTTCTGTAGCGCGAGGAAGCTTAAATAACATTCCCATTCAATTATTTGTATTTTTTCCCTGTGACATTGGTAAACCGACACGTGAATACCTACCATATCACTGGATCGTTACCACAGTCCGATTACATTCTGAAGATATTGAATTTCAAAACATATCAGACTCTCGGGAGACGATTGTGTGGAGAAGATTGCGTTTGTCAGCAGTATCCCTTTCATACAGAGAAAAATCCCACTAATTCATTTTGTTGTGTTTTTTTTTACAGGTAACACATCGTCTGCTATAAATGGGATATGTCTCACAGACCAATATATTTACGAACAATTAGAATCTCAGACATGTGAAACGGTCAGGTTTCTCCTTTACCGTTTTGTCCTCCGGTGGAGGTGGTGGCGGGGGCTCCTCTTTGGGTGGGGGTGGTGGAGGGGCGTTCTTAGGGGGTTCCGATGGAGGGGGAGGCGCGGCTGTCGAGTGGGGCCGGGGCGTTGGGCCATCACCCTGACCCTGTTTGGCTTTCTCGACTTTCAGCCTCTGCAGATTCTGGAGATGCTGCTTGTACCAATACTGCTGCTGTTCCTGGATGACAACAACAACAAACATCACATCAACATGACAATTTTAGACACGCTGATTAGGATGTGCAGCCCCCTTTCCCTTCCTGCTTGTTGTAAATATGATGGAATAAACATAGCTACTATTGTGTTATAGTTAAAACCCTGCTCTGAGAGATGATTGGGGGAATGATAAGTAGGCTTATCTCATGCAAGAAGATGGGTGATGAGAAGATCACAATACATTTAGAAACTAACAACACTACTAGCATGGTCCCAGATCTGTTTGTGCTGTTTTGCAGACTCCTACGGTCATTGATAAATCATAGGAGCTTGCTATATACAACAAAAACAAATCTGGGGTCAGGCTATGACAATAGCACGCAGAAACAACGACTTCCCGATGCAATATGAGTAAATTACAAATCATATAAAAGGTACATTCTCGTCATTCCTGAGATGAAGTACGGGTACGTTTGCATGCCGTCGTGGAAAGGAGAACCTACTGCAGCAATGTGAAATACACATCCAAGATATTACCTGCAGCGACATTGACGTAAAATCGGGCTTTTCCTCCTCCGACCCAGAGGAATGTGCCTGGTCTTTCGAGGCCAAAGATTCTTTCGTGTTTACCTCTTTAGTCGCTGGAGTACCATTGTTCTGAGTGGGCACCGGGAGGGTCGAATCTGGTGGGAGAGGCTGGGCCTCCTTGGACTGCGGGGACTGTGGCGGTAGCGGCGGCTGCTGTGGTCCGGGCGGACCGGCTTGCATGGTCTGATACTCATCTTGATAAGGGGAAGGGGCACCGGCCCCCGTTGAACCATACCCATATCCCGAACTGCCTTGCCACGATTCGGCCGCAGTACCACCGCCGCCATAGGGGTTTGCATCTACGTTCCTGTCGTGGTGCAGCACGGATTGGAGCTGTTTATGGTGGAGCTGTTGTAGCTGCTGCATCTGCTGGAGATGCTGCTCCCGCAGGCTGTTGAACGTGGAACCGGGTGCCGCTGCGGGCGTAGCGGCTCCATAACTCCCGAATCCACCTGCGAAGCCTTCGCCTTGAGGAGACGGCGCGCCGAAGTTCTGCTGCGAAGGTGGTTGATGGCCACCGCCGTAGTTAGTACCCCAGGGATACATGCTTGGAAACAGCGGGCTTGTGTGGGCCTTTGTGCTCACATAAAACCGGCGCAGTGAAAAATACAAGGTAATGCGACGCTACCCTCGATATAGAGGTACGTTTTTACGTGCGTTACAAACCGTAAACAAACGCTGATTATTGATCGCGTTTGTTGTATCAGTAAACGTTAACAAATTAAAGAAAATGCGTTGTTCGCCTTGGTTTTCGGGTTCCGTATCCTTTAGCTAGAAAGCTAACTAGCTGGTTGTGGAGGGAGACGTGGGAAACGTACACGCCGATTGGTTGGTATGACGGATGTACGTCATGAATACATCATTTCCGGATCAATCAAATTGTTGTTATTTTTCCATTCCACAAGAGGGTGACATTTCTACATAAATACACAGACCTCATATGCCACAATCAGATTTCAGTAGTCCAAAACAACATGACGAGAAAATGTTTTTTTTTGTTGGAACCAATCAGATAGATTATTGGGTCAAACAGTAAATTATTGGGTCAAAACAAAATAGTTTGGATCAGATAATTGCGCTTTGAAGGTCTGAGAGATGGCTTACAAAAAAACCTGTGTGTGTGTGTGCAGCCTTTGTTGAATACCTTTAAAATAGGTATATTTCTAATGATCTCCATCACAAAAGTCTGAACCACTAACAAAATGTAGGAGTGTTGGGATGGTTTGGAAATCATTTTGGTTCCCCTTGAGACTTTGAAGTTCAGCTAAAAGGGATTGAAGGAGAGAGGACGCATGCTGTGGTCAAACGCCAACGACTTTATCTTGCCCTTCAGGGCCTCTCGACTCCCTACCCTTCACACAGTGTTACTGTTTTGTCTTCAGTTAGATCCCCAGTAAATCTGTATTAAGTTTAAACCAGAACCACTTAAAAATAATCGGTAAAGCGGATTAATCAACCCCCGCCCCGTTTAATGTCTCCTGTTAATGAGTTTGTCAGCAGTGTTTTAATATCTCCTAATGACCTCATATTTCATGATGACATTAAAGGGGTGTTAAACAGAGAATAAATGGCACCCTATTCCCTATATAGTGCTCTACTTTTGACCAAATCCCTATGCACTATATAGGGCAGGGGTACTAAACTCTGACCCTACGAGGTCCGGAGCCTGCTGCTTTTCTGTTCTACCTGATAATTAATTGCACACACCTGTAGTCCCAGGTCTAAATCAGTCCCTGATTAGAGGGCAACAATGGAAATAATGCAGTGGACCTGGCTTGGAGGTCCAGAGTTGAGTTTGAGGGATATAGGGAATAGGGGGCAATTTTGGACGCTGGCCCAGCTTTTTATACTCTCAAGACGGGACGCCCTCCCTGATGGAAGACAAGGTCACACTACGAGCTCTGGCCTTTAGGGAGGGATACAGATACATTGTCAAGGGATGGAGCAGGGAATGGGGAGGAGGGTGGAGGGAGGGAAGGAGGGGGGAATGGGGAGGTGGGATGGAGGGGGGAATGGGGAGGTGGGATGGAGCGGGGAATGTGGAGGAGTGTGGAGGGAAGGAGCGGGGAATGGGGAGGAGGGATGGAGGGAGGGAAGGAGGGGGGAATGGGGAGGTGGGTGGAGGGAGGGAAGGAGCGGGGAATGGGGAGGAGGGATGGAGGGAGGGAAGGAGGGGGGAATGGGGAGGGAAGGAGGGGGGAATGGGGAGGTGGGTGGAGGGAGGGATGGAGGGAGGGATGGAGCGGGGAATGGGGAGGAGGGTGGAGGGAGGGAAGGAGGGGGGAATGGGGAGGTGGGATGGAGGGGGGAATGGGGTGGAGGGGGGAGTGGGGTGGAGGGTGGGATGGAGGGGGGAGTGGGGTGGAGGGTGGGATGGAGGGGGGAATGGGGAGGAGGGATGCAGTGGAGGGAGGAGGAATCCCTAAACAGGAAGGAAGCTGAGCTCTCGCTCCTTTAAAAAGCATGACGGGCACACTGATACAGTTCTGTTTCGATTAGAACACTAGACTGTGTAGCATTGGGGGGCCAGGGAATAGCATGGGCAGGCCAGGGAATAGCATGGGGGGATAGAGAATAGCACGGGGGGATAAAGAATAGCATGGGCAGGCCAGGGAATAGCATGGGGGGATAGAGACTAGCATGGGGGGACAGAGAATAGCATGGTGCAGTTTAGGGCAGTGCTGTATTGAATAGCAGGATATGCCATTACAGCTTAGAA